>NW_012116599.1:5836326-5866272 GCF_000951035.1 Colobus angolensis palliatus | reverse complement strand
GGTTAGCCAGGATGATCTCGATCTCCTGACCTTGTGATCTGCCCATCTCGGCCTCCCAAAGTGCTGGGATTACAGGCTTGAGCCACCGTGCCTGGCCGATTTTCCCTCTTCTTATGTCTGAGAGGTAGAAAACAAGAATGAAGAGGGATAAAAGTTGCATTCCTCAAACAACTCACACCCCAGAATAGAGAGCATAGGTAATCTTTTCTTGATAATTATACATGGCCAGTGCTTGCTAACTAGTTTTTGTCTGACTTCTCAACCTAGACTCTTCATTTTTGTGTCCCATAGCCACTTGCTACTCACTTTTTTTTTGAGACAAATTTCACTCTTGCTGCCCGGGCTGGAGTGCAATGGTGCTATCTTGTCTCACTGCAACCTCTGCCTCCCAGGTTCAAGCAATTCTTCTGCCTCAGCCTCCCGAGTAGCTGGGATTACAGGTGCACACCACTATGCCCAGCTAGTTTTGTATTTTTAGTAGAGATGGAGTTTCTCCATGTTGGTCAGGCTGGTCTTGAACTCCTGACCTCAGGTGATCCGCCCGCCTCGGCCTCCTGAAGTGCTAGGATTACAGGCGTGAGCCATCGTGCCCAGCCTGCCACTTTTCATACACAAAGGGACAGCCCTGGCCTAGTCACCTTATAAATGTGTGAAGACAGCAATTGCAATCCTTCTCTTCAATGTAGTAAACTCCCTCTACACAGCCGACCTCCCTTGTCCTGCATATTCATGTGTGGTTGATGGCTCAGAATTTGTTGGAAACTCCTTGTATTAGTTTTCTATAGAAGCTTAATAAATTACCAAATGTTGAGTGGCTTAAAACAACATAACTTTATTATCCTATAATTCTTCAGGCTAGAAGTCCATAATGGGTCTCACTGGACTAAAACCAAGGTGTTGGCAGATATGCGTTCCTTTCTGGAGGTTGTAGGGGAGAATTTGTTTCCTTGCTTACCCTTGCTTCTAGAGCCTGCAGCATTCTTTGCTCCGTGCCTCTCTTCCATTTTCAAAGTCAGCAATGGGTTGAATTCTTCTCACATTGTATCATTCCAGTCTTTGCTTCCATTATGACATTGCTTTCTCTGACTTTGGCTCCTTTTCTGCCTCTTTCATCTACTTTTAAAAGACCCTTGTGATTGCATTGGGCCTACCCAGATAATCCAGAAAAATCTATCTCAGCGTCAGCTGATTAGCAAACTTAATTCCATCTGTAACCTTAATTCTACCTTGCCATATAACATAACATATTCACAAGTCCTGGAAATTAGGCTGTAGACATCTTGGGAGGCCATTATTTCGCTTACTACACCCTCCCCTGTCTCAGATTCAGCTAACAAAGGATGGAACTTATGTTCTTGAACTGGTGATACGGTTTGGATCTGTATCCTCACTCAAATCTGACATTGAATTGTAATCCTCAGTGTTGGAGGTGGAGCCTGGTGGGAGGTGATAGGATCATGGGAATGGATTTTTCCTGAATGATTTAGCACCATCTTCCCTGGTACTGTCCTCATGATAAATAGTGAGTGGGTTCTCATGAGATGTAGTTGGTTTTTAAGTGTGTAGCACCTTCCTTCATCTCTCTCTCTTGCTCCTGCTCTGGCCAGGTGACAGGTATGCTCTCCTTTTACTTTCCATCATAATTGTAAGTTTTCTGAGGCCTCCCCAGAAGCTGAGAAGATGCCAGCATCATGCTTCCTGTACAGCATGCAGAACTGTGAGTCAATTAAACCTCTTTTCCTTATAAATTACCCAGTCTCAGAAATTTCTTTATAGTAATGTGAGAATGAGATAATATAACTGAATTAGCAAAGGTTAGCTGATCTCAGCAGAGGTGAAACGGTATTTCTTGGAAAAGTGCTCACTCCAAGCCTGAGCATCTTTTTTCAGAGTAGGTATGCACGAGGGCTCTCTGCAGAATCAGATTAGAGCCAAAGTATTGGATCTACAGGATTTGCAGAAGACTGTCATAAGTGAACACTGCTCTTTTTAAATACAAGCTTAGTAGTCCTAAAAGGAAATTTTAACATGTACTGTCTACAAACTCTTTGGTCCTAGTCAATGAATACATTATTATTATTTTGACAAACGATGCTGCATGGACACTGGAAATTTGTCAGCATATTTGCCTTTGAGAAAGTTACATCGTTCATGAGAGGAGGCTGTGCCCAGGGCCCTGGTCCTTGAGAGAAGCCTCTGGGCCTCTGGTTCATGAGAGGATGCTCCAGGCCTCTGGTCCATGAGAGAAGGCTCTGGGCCTCTAGTCCATGAGAGGAGGCTCTGGGCCCCTGGTCCATAGGAGGATGCTCCAGGCCTCTGTTCCATGACAGGGTCCTCCAGGCCTTTGTGTCACTACTTTTGCTCAGGTACCTTCCAAGCCCTGCCAATCTGCAGGAGAAGCATCTCCTGCTAACCCTGATTGGACTGTTTCAGATCTGGCTGTTCATTGTCTGAGCACAACATGCTCATTCCTGCTTTTGGGATGTGCTTTCAAGTTTTCTGAAATGTTCAATTTCCCACTTTTTCACATGAATCCCAGAATTCTAGCTGTATACTCAGGCTTTGAATGTGACCTCTTCCCCTCTGGCTGGCCTGGAGGTCTGGACTGGGGCCCTGAACTCAGCTCCTTGACGTCTGCCTATAATTGGTGCTTGATCAGTTACCGTGAATTGGATTTTCAATACTCTTTTTTTCTTTCTCTATTCTAACCCTTCCTTCTCCTTTTACTCCTACATGTGATACCTCTTAAAGCATGTGGAACTCTCCTAGGTCTCACTGACCTGGTCAGGTTCCCATCCAGTCCTTTCAGGTCTTTCTTTGCTCATTTCCCTTAACTTTGGGCACTTAGACAATGGCAAGGCTCTTTAATGTAAAGGTAGGTGCTTTAAAATAAGAAGCAAGGATAGAGACACTGCTGGTAATTTCTCAGCATCACTTTATAAGGAACAGGGAGTACAGGGAGCCACTGTCTCATAGTTTGGTGTTTATAGCAGCCAGAGCAGAGCCACAAAAGAAAGGGAATCCTAAATACCTTTCACCGAAGGGACATTGTCATGATTAGAAAAGAAGAATTGGCCATATAAATTTGGTCTCTGTGTAAAAAGAAAATTGTTCACACTCAATTGACAGGTTATTTTTTACAAAATAAATTTATTTTTGGCTTTGGATGGAAACCTTTCCCAGCTTTCTAATTACCCAGAAATAGCTTTTTCTAGGACCTTTTGAGAATAAAATGTGCCATTCAGAGAGGAGGAAGAAAGTATCTGAAAGCCAAAAAGAAGAAGAAAAAAAGCTAAAGTAGAGTACTGGGTTTCCTTGGGGTCTTTTTCTCAACTATCAACAGTGTTTGGGACAGTTGGGCACCACTGTGGGAGTTGTGGGGACTGTGTCTTCCACAGCAGAAGGAGGAAGACTGCACCTGCTCAGCTAGGCCTGCTAGACATTCACTAGACAGAGTTACTCTGAAACCAGTCATCCTCCTCAGGGGAAAAAACTATTCTCCTTCTTGACCTATATGACAAGAACAAGGATGAGAGAGGATAGTGGGCATATAGTCTGGGGGACTCCAGTGTAATATAACTCCATAGAAACACCCTTAACCACATATCATATGGTTTGGCTGTGTCCCCACCCAAATCTGATCTAGAATTGTAGCTCTTATAATTCCCACATGTTGTGGGAGGGACCCAGTGGGAGATAATTGAATCATGGGGCAGTTTCCCCCATACTGTTCTCATAGTAGTGAAAAACTCTCACGAGTTCTGATGGTTTTATAAGGGGAAATCCCTTTCAATTGTCTCTTATTGTGTCTTGCCTGCTGCCATACAAGAAGTGCCTTTCACCTTCCACCACGTCTGTGTGACCTCCCCAGCCACGTGGAACTGTGAGTCCATGAAACCTCTTTTTCTTTATAAATCATCCAGTCTCAGGTATGTCTTTATCAGCAGCATGAAAACCGACTAATACCACATGAAAGGGACCTGGCTGAGGGTATGATGGATTTCAATGAGAATTTTACAGGGAAGACACAAGGAGAGAATCATTCGCAACCTGCACATTCCAATAAAAACCTTAGCTCCAGCTCCAGAGTCATGGAATGTTGAAAGGTGAATGGTCTCAGAGTCAGATGAGTGAGAAACGTACTGTATCTGCAGCATGTCACTGGCTGTCTTCTGGTCGCCAACCAGATCTCTTTGCCCTTTGTAGTGGTTTGTGCTCCATGGGGTCTGATGGGATGAGTCTAGACCCTGGCTTCCCTGATTACTCTCTGAGTGACCCCCAAACAATGTAGTTAGCCTCTATTTACCTTCCATGTGATACAGAAATTGCAACAGACTGTCCCTCATGGTGTAGTTTTGAGGCGTATGTGAGATAACACACGTTAAACACAGCATACTGACGGCTACGTGGTAGAGATTATTAAAAGTTAGCTGCCATAATTGTTGTCATTCATATGATATGATTAGTTGGACTCAGTAACTTGGGAGACATGCATAGAGTAATAGCTGGAGTTCTGTTGCCTGATTGTGCCCTATCAAAGGGTTAACTTGTAGATTGTAAACAAGCTCCCTTTTCCACATTCCACTTTCCACTTTCCAGGGGCTTGACTTCAAAGTTTAGGCTCTCTGTACCCTACAATTTGAATTTGTACTGCTTTCGGTTCAACTGTGAAATTGTGGTATGCTAGAGCTTAACTCAGCCAGGCTTACTATTTTAAATTTTCTCTTGCAGCCCATTTGTTGTTACATGGATCTTAAAGCTGGTTTCACACTCCATTGTATCAAAGGTTAGAGGTCAATTTACAACATAGCAGGAGTGGACAGTAATAGCATTTGGCACCTAGATCTCCTTTTCATACAGTGGGAAGCATTTTAGAAATACTAACCTCAGTGGGGTTCTCAGATGAGCTCTGTTTTGAATTAGTCCCTCCAATCTGGGTGGTAAAATGCAAGCGGCGAGGTTAAATGACCTTTTTCAAGTTCAGAAACAGAGAGCCTTTCGAAACAGAGATTCATATTTAAAACTTCAACCTTTGTTGCCTGTTCTGCTTTGTTTTGTTTCTCCTTCCTTCTTGGCCTTCCCTGGAAGCAAATGCATTCTCTGACATTTGTAAGTCTTCTACATTCAGAAGGAAATGACATTAGTTTATAATATTTGTCATCCTCTTTTTAGTGGGTGGAGGTTTTGTTCCTGAACACAGGGCATCAGGAAGGGAGGAGGGGGAGAATCATGCTATGGGTCTATTGCTGCCAGTTACCATGATCGCTTATAAAGTCATTGGAATGATGGGAGCTGCGAAGACTTCCTTGGGAAGCAGTCGCCAGCACTAGTTCTTCAGTAGAGAGATTCTGAAAGCTCAGTGTGTGTGTGTGTGTACGTGTGTGTGGAGGGATGTAAGTTCACAACTGTCATGAATACTCACTTTTATTTTCCAAAAGTAGAAAGTTTCAGCAGATCCTCCCTCTCCAACCCTTTAGAAAGGTTGTAGGGCTGCTATTGCTGGCTCTGACAATTTGTTGAAGTGAAAATGAAGTAGCAACAGAAGACGAAGTGGAGAAGGAAGAGAGGGAGGAGGAGAAGGAGGAGAAAGAGGAGAAAAGAATATTTTCTTTTCTAAATTGCTGAACAAGACACCTCAGCAAAATGGAAATATCACATTCTTTATTTCTATTATTATTTTCCTTCTAGTATGAGAAGATACGTTAAATACTTCAGGTTCAACCATAATTGCATTTGAACAACAGGTTAACTCATTAATGGGAGGTGGCTTGCTTTGGTTTGGGGGTTATCTCCAGTATTAGTAGAGAGATGGTTGGATAAGCTAATCAGACATGTCTTCTTTTCGATCAGTGTCACTGAACAACAAAGTATCACTGACCTGTTGAATTTGGCATAATGGGTTTTGGCCTTACTGATGTTTATATTATCGACCCATATATAAAGTTAAATACCTTTTGCTTATTCCTCTCACTAGTTTCCTGACTGGTAAAAGTTGTTGTAAATTGTTTAGCAGGGACTCTGACTTTTTCTATCACTTGGTGGGGAATAGCATCTTACTTGTTTGCTATTTTAGGCTTTATGAATGTGTCCAGTTTATGAAGCTAACAAATGCCTTTTTAGTATTCTGGACACTGTGCCCTCATTTCATTATGTGGCTCTTTCCATTCAGCATTGGACACATTTATAGACAAAGACAAGCAAGAGAAATAGAGTTTTATTTTCTTAGCTTCATGGTACATTGGGGAGGAACCCCACTATCCCATCCTTCATAGCTCATGCTAGAACACACATCAGTGTTCAGTCTAGGCTCTCAGTCAAACATCAAAAATTGACAGTAAATTCTGAAATGCTATTTTGGGTGCTGTCAAAGGTGTGTCTGTGGCAAATTCAGTAGAGTGCTATTCAAATCCCTGCTGAGGACCTAACAGGAATGCTGAAACTCAGAGTGTTTCACCAAGTTCTACCTTGGTGGGAAGTAGCAGAATACAAAATATTTCTCTTATAGGCCCCAGCAGCATATTTATGGAAACCTTAAGTATACATCTAAATAAAATAATTAAAATACAACTCACTCATTGACTTCCTACTCTCTAAAATAGAAAGTCAAAATTCAAGGTATTAAGTTCCATTAGTTTTGATGTCTCCAGGCAACAAGGACCAATAAGGCTGAGCAGGTTTGAAGAGACAGAGCATCCTCTTCCTTTTCAGGAGTTTAAGACTGTCTTGGGTGTCAGCTTAACATTCCATAGATAGGGGGTTAGTTCTATAATACGAAGCATATTAAATAGCATTATGGAGTCAGTCCTGTATTTAATGTCTTGAACATTTTAAATTACTTCTATTCTCATGTTGTTTTTTTAGTAGAATTGTTTCCTAAAGAAAACCACTCTTTGATCATGGCTTTCCCTGTCAGAATTGTGTGCACTCTGTAACATCTTTGGTTGCAGTAGTCCTGTTTTCCTAATAACTTTGTTACTGTGCTGTGAAAGATTACAAATTTGAATATGTAGTGTACATGCTATTCAGTTTGTGAACTAGTGGGCTGTATGTAACAGCTGACCAACATGTGAAGATACTGGTACTTGATAGCCTCTTCAGGAAAATTTGCTTCCAAATTTTAAGCTGGAACGTCACTGGAATAACTTTAAAAAATGATTACAATACATAGTTTTTAGAATTTCATTACATATGTTAAGAATTGTGTACAAATTGAAATGTCTGTACTGATCCTCAACCAATAAAATCTCAATTATGGAAAAAAAAAAAAGAATATGATGGAGGACCTTAAGCATCAAGATGTTCACCTTTGGGAAGCTCTCATTATTTCTGAAACTAAAATTAAGTGCATGTAAGAAATACATTCGTGAATGGAAGATGTGCTTTAAGGTATACTTAAAGTTGCTTGGTAGTGTCATTTTGAATGGAAAATTGTCCTACAAGGCCAAATAGAAGTCTTTCTGACAATATGTTATAGTATTCACTGGTAAGTTAATATTGAAAACTGCTTGGATTTCAACAAACAGTCTAGACTTTTCCGGTTACAGACTATGCTGACACGGCTTGCCTTTATTAGTAGGTTTGGATATTTCTAGTTCCTGCATATTCTAGTTTGTGGGTTTTCTCTTATATTCTCAAGAAAGGAATAAGGACTTTGAAGAAATATCCCCGAGCAATAATTCTTTTATGATAGTCCCTGATCCTCTGTCTTAGGATGATTATCTGAAAATTGTTTACATGGTCTAAGTTCATTTAACTTTTTGGTGAAATAACAGATATTCTAACCCACCATGTTCACAATCCTATTCTAACCCACCATGTTCACAATCCACATTCTTCTGGATGATGGACATACAAAATGAAGTAACTTTTACTGTGTTCCTCCCTCCCAGCTGAAACTGTGAGAGCCAGATACCAGTTTAGAGTTTTGGTATTTCAAATTATTAAATATCTAGAGTTCCTGTGTAATTTGGGGTGGGGGGTGGAGTCTGGTACCATTTCCTAGTGAAAAATTATTATTATTTATTTATTTTTCATGGAAGTATAATGTAAAAAAAAATCTCCAACATTCTTCCTGATATTTGCTGGCAGTAGTAGTAGTGTCTCTTCTCCATGTTGAGTAACTCACTCTGGGAACAAGACTTCAAGCAACTGGGGCACCCAGGGCAGCCACTGCTTTTGTGTCTGAAGAGGTCTTTTTCACTACTATGCCCATCATCAGGGACACCTTTGATGGCGGCAATCTAGAAGAGCCTCAGGAACACCTCTATCAGGGTTTCTCTAACTGCATGTGGTAAAAGACCAGGTTTTATTATTCATTTCCAATCTGTCAAAGACATACTTTTGTAAGAGACAGTAACAATGAATTGCAAGAAACCTATAAAGGAAAGATGTGCAAACACCAGTCTGCTGATCCCACACTTGGATGTTGAGACAAGTCAAATTGCTAAAAAGGTTTTAATTATTTCATTTCAATTCCCATACTTACGTTATTATGGATAAGTAACAAATAGTTTGAAGACCAGCACTAGTCTCCACATTTTGAATAGCACTGACCTGGGTTCCTTGACAGAAGGTCACGTTAGTTCCACTCCGTGGACAAACTAACATCCCTGCTGAACCATGTGGTGGAAACTGATATTCAAAGTCCTCCCAAGTTGCTTTGTGAAGGAAATTTATGGAACAATCCAGCACGCCACCTTTCTCACAGCCCAGTCAAGTGTCCTGAAATAAAACACTTTTATCACCTTCCTTTAACTAGGGGAGTGTTCTCTCACTCAGAGAATACCCTTCTTTGGATTTCCTGTTTCATCTTGCTTAAAATGTTTGAATTCAAGAATTTAGAGAATTTGGCAAAAATCCCACATTCCTTTTGAATTTCTCCCATATGACACAAGGACAAACGTGCAATTGAGTATCAGAAAGAATGTGGGTAAATAGCTCCCCAGGGTACATATGTAAATCAAGCATTACTAACAATTCTGGGCTATATTAATTAGCATTCACATACAGATAATGAAAATTCTGGAGTGAAGGGACAGTTGCACAGGAAGCTACTTGTCTGTCTCCTTATATGTGGAAAGATCATTTACAAAACAGATCACTATAAATCTGTCTTTTCAATATTTATTATCACTGATATATCTTAAATGTACAATTGGAAGAGCTGTGGTTTTTTAAAAAGCAACATTTTTCTTCTCGATTTTTCTTTTTTCTGTCTCTTTTTGTTGTAAAACCGATAACTTAGTGGTGCTCAACAGGTATTAGTGAGTCCTTGAGGAATCTTTCCCAAGTCAGATTTGATATTTCAGACAAATTCTCTTCTATGATTACTGATAATTTGAAAAAAAATCAAACTGTCTCTCATAAATATTTATAGAATAATAAGTGAAACAGACTGATACGATTTCCATCACCTAACTAACTTAGCATTCATGTTCACAAAAGACAATGCGCTTCTACTTGTTAGTTAAGCTCAACCTAAGGCAAAATATTTTAGAGTTGGTGAATTCAGAAGACTCCAAAGCGGGGAAAAAAGTATCCTTGCAGAAAAAGAAAAAAACATACTAACCTCACATCTTTTATTGGCAGGTAGCGTTCTGGTGGTATGTCCTAAGAAAAGTCAATTAAAATTGAATTAAGCGTCTCTTATTAATATCCTGTTAACATTTAGCTACCTCTAAGCACTTTAAGAAAAGAGAAATAAAGAGAATTCAACTTATCGAATTTCAGAAACAATCTCTGCCAAGGCAGAAAATACAAAAATTAACTTGAGTAACTTGTCTATCATGTTACTGGATGCATCTCATCTATTTGCACATGAATCCACAATAGTAGAGTCTGACATCTGCAGAAGGTTTAGATGTAAAATGAGAGAATTCTCTTCAGATGCCGCAATAATCATCCCCAGTGCCCTGTAGTTATTGGCAGAGCTCTAACCAAACAGAGATTTTTTGTGTGTTTTTCTTTCCTTTTACTTCTAAAGGGTGCAGGAGCAGAGGAGAGCTTTACGCCTGGGAGAAGGATCATGGGATACGTACATCAAGGCAGGGTTTAGGGGTGGCATTAGAGTTAGTTTGACTCCACCCATTGTGAAGTCGCTTCTATTCACACATGCTTCACATGGGTCCGAATACCCCATCTTAAAAAGCCCAGGAATAGAAAGGAAAGGAGGGAAACATGTAAGATCTCACCCTGTATTTTTGGATGAATTATAACAAGATGAAGAGTTTTCAACTTGCTTAGAAGAATAACTTATCTAGAAAAATGCATTCAGAGAAGAAGCTTATCCAGAGCAGATTCCTAGCAATTTCAGTCCCAATAGAACAGAGCAACGAAAAAAAAAGCTATTGCTGCAAATTCTTGCAACATACTATAAGGGAGCTCTATGGTTGTCATTCGAACTTACTGACTCCTGGAATAATTGAAGCTGTTGACTCTCATTAAGCCCCCTCCTAACACGTCATCCCATATTACCTGCCAGGACCTGTGCTTGCCTATGGGACAATGAGGGTAAGTCCCTTCCCTCCAGCTGTACCCAGTCTGGTGAAGAGAGACAATGACATACAGCACGTGATAAAGTGTAGCGATATTATGGGAATACGCAGGAGAGGCAAATCATGTCAATAGAGTTTCAATGAAGGTTCAGGACTAGAGCCCAGGTTTTCTGATTCACAGCTTGTTGCTGGGTTGCATCCCTTTCTCATTTATTCTAATGACTAGGTCATATTGCTCTTGATTCAAATGCTTGGAAAAAAAGTGAATAAGAGGAGGAACATCTGAAGAAAATAGATAAGCCATTAGCCAAAATGTAGCCAACAGCAAAGCAGAACAAAACCAATCTCTGGATTTTTATTATAAAAATTAATAGTCACAATGCTAACACAATCTAGAAAAGGGTAAATTACATTTAAAATTCCATGTTTAATAAAACAAAGATGTAGGTAATACAGCTTAGACATATTTAATCTAAAATGATTAAAATTGAAATGCCATACATGTTTTTTGAGAAAGCATTGAGCATCTATTTAATGAAACACATATAAGAGGGGAAGCCTCAGTTACCTGGAAAGTAATGTGACATAGAGTACATGATTCTCTAATAATAACAGGTAAACAGGGTAAAGAAATGCAATTTATTGGGTGGACTTTATTAGCAAAGGAGAAAATATGCTTAGAGTGTCTGATGTACCACATTGCATTTGCAATTGTTCTTCAGCTATTACTGAACAATGTCTATAATAATCATATCACTTCCAGGCTATCTTTGTACTTGACTCAGGTGTAGCCAAATGCTTGAGGTTTTCTTTAGAAACACTAAAAATATCATATCCAGGGGCCAGACATTTGTAGGGCAGCTGTTAAAGGAGACATATAACAGTTTTGTTCAGAGGCGAATCATTCACTGAAAAGGGCATTGTTGTTTAGTTGGAAAATTTTTTGAAGGACAAATACAAGCTCGGATGGAAGAAATAAAATAGAAATATAATTGACCAACACTGAAAATCCCAGAGTGTTAGGTATATTTAAAGTACCAGGGCATGAGGCAAACTCCATGGAGATGGTTAATAATTAATGTGGGAACTTGAAATTCTGTTTTACCAAGGAACAGAGCCATCCCTGGGGAAACACACGCACACACACACACACACACACACACACACAGATATGCATGCAAATGCACACACACACACACACACACAAACATGCTCCAGATCCCTTTTGGTTCAGTGAACTCTCTAAGGGAAGGGTGGGGTTCAGAAATCAATATTTTTAATTAGTGTTTTTAAAAAGCCATGCATGATGATGTTGCTACTATGTAGCTAGGATTGGAAACCATTGCTGTAATCGAACCAGGCGTGTGTGTGTGTGTTCATGTGTAGGGAAAGTTTGTGTCCCCCACCAAATTTGTATGTTAGATCCAAACCCCCCAATGTGGTAATATTTAGAGATAAGGCCTTTGGGAGGTAATTTAATGGAGAGTGGAGTCCTCATAAATGGGGTTAGCACCCTTATAAAGGAGACTCCCTTGCCTATTCTCCTCCAAGTGAGAGTGCAATGAGAAGCTGACCATTTGCAGCTTCAGAGAGGGCTCTCACTGGAACCACCAAGCTAGCATCCTGATCTTGGACTTCCAGCCTCCAGAATTATGAGAAATACATTTCGTTGTTTATAAGCCACTCAGACTATGCTACTTTGTCATAGCAGCCCAGACTGACTCACATAGGAAAGGAGTAGTTAGGAAAGTCTTTTCTGGCTCTGTTACTTAGGAGGGAATGCAGTGGTGCAATCGTGGCTCACTACAGCCTTGACCTCCCAGGCGAGGCTCAAGCCATCTTCCCGCCTCAGCCTCCCAAGTAGCTGGGACTACAAATGTGTGCCACCATGCCCAGCTAATTGTTTTTATTTATTCATTTGTTTGTTTATTTATTTATTTATTTGTAGAGACTAGGTTTCACCATGTTGCCTAGTCTGGTCCTGAACTCCTGGACTCAAGCAGTCAGCCTGCCTTGGCCCCTCAAAGTGCTGAGATTACCATAGAGAAGGGAAGGTAAGCAGGTTCAGTCTTCTGCTGGAAAGAACTGCCTTAGTCAGACGCTGTAGCTGAAGATGCCTCTTGCGGCTATGGTATCCTGAGCGGGATATTCAGGGTCTAGAGTTTCATTCGCCATTCCTCCAGAGGGCTAGTCATCCTCTGCTTGTGGCTATGGCTCTTCCTCCTGGCCCTCACTACTCAAAGTATGATCCTTTGGAATAGCAGCGTCAGAATCACCTAGGAGTTTTATTGAAATAAAGAATATAAGACCCTATCCCATAAATAGATAGATAGATAGATAGATGGAAGTCTAAAACTATAGATAGATAGATAGATAGATAGATAAGTCTAAAAGTGCATTTTAATAAGGTTCCCCTGTAATTTTTTACATATTAATGATTGAGGAACTTTACAGCAATGTTTTTCAAACTTTTAACCAACACCCTCCCACACGGCAAGAAACACGTTTTACATTGTATCCTAGAAGACACACACACACACACACACACACAACTGAAACAAACTTTTCAGGAGGCAAAACATATGTGATCTATTCTCTGTTCTATTTTTAAGAAAAGAATACCAGCCAAGACTCACTACATCAATTTCATAATTGTCTAATAGTTCATAATATGTGGTTTAAGCACCTAAAGAACCAAAGTGACATAGAAGTAAAATGGAATACTGGAAATATTTCCCCACTTTGCAGGAAAATTAAATTAAATGGAAAACCATTTGTCTGTCTAAAGATATTTTTTCCTACAGATATTTTTTTAAAGGTCTGGCTTTTGCCACTGCTTGATTGCTAGCAACTCAGTGCCAGTAAGCATAATCAAAAGTAAAAGAAAAGGAGACAAATATTCATGGAAAAAGAATTGGAAAGAGTCAATCATGCTTAGCTTAAAAGTTAAAAAAATAAGTGACATGCTTTTGGTTAAAATTACATGTGTCAAAAAATATTTTTTGAGATGAAATATTTCTTGATATGAGAAAAGTTTCATCATATGATATCAATAAATGAATTAAATGTGTTAACATTTAATATCACCTGATCAAGGTTGAATATCATTGCTCTGGAAAAGTATTTCTCGAATTATTTTTTGTGACCATAGTGCAGACCGAGAAGGCAGAAGACTTCACAGACCACTTACCCTATCCATTCCCACTCTACAGAGGGAAAAGAATAGAGTAATAAGAGGGAACGTGTCACTGCATAAGCAGATTTTTGTGGTTTGCCTTAGCAAAGTGGTAGAGATGACTTGTATTCGAATCACAACGTATACATGCCTTAAAGGCTAGTGATTGCAAAATTACGGTCTTCAAATGCCGTTGATAGAAACATCTATCACTACACACTTGGGTTAACCGAACAATCCACAACAAAGTCCAATGTAAATGAAGAAGTTAAGCCAAAAGTAATTCCTAAGTAGAAGGCATTTGGAAAGCAAGACCAAATTAAGACCACACTGATAATCAAGTGTGCTTCCTGAAAGCAACAGGAATTCCACAAGTTGTGCTCAATTAAATTGTGCAACCTCACCAGCATTACATGGTAATGCAGGATCCTGAATCAGAGTTCTCAGCAATCTCTACTAAAGTAAGAGTTTAGTTTTTTGCATACAACATTAAGCAATATTAAGTAACAATCATTCATTTAGAAGATGGCCAATATATAACCTTTGAATGCATTTAAAAATGATAGTAGGAAGAACCAAAGAATGCACATTATCAGGAGGCCCCACCTGGACTATAATCCATACGCTAAGAATCACTACTATAGAATCATTAATTGTCAAGGCCCCAACTGAGCTATCTAGTGATGACTCTGAAATTCCACAGCTTTTTAAGGCAATAGTTTTTTAGTTGTTTTTTTTTTTCCTTAAATTTATTTTCTGATTTTTGGAGAATGCAAAAAGCAAAAATAAAAACAAAACAAAACAAAACAAAACAAAAAAACCATTGAGATTTGCCTGGGAACCAAGCCTGGGTAACTTTATGTATTTCCACATTGTTAGTCCTGTCTAGGCCAGGGATAGTTAAAATGTTTCATCTTACAAGCCAAGTCTGATTGATTAGTAATGAATGCCTGAGTGGCTGTGTTGAAGCAAGAAAGGGTGTCTTGATTGATAAAGGATGTTGGCCATGGGCATTAGATAGTGGAAGGGCAGTGATGCCTGGTTTTGCTGTCTCTGCTGCGGGCTCTTTTTTTCTAAACATTGGGGCAAATCATGGATCTTTTATCACCCCATACATCTACATTGAGGTACCCTTCTGGGATATAATTGATAATTAAGCTTTGGCATCTTCCTTCCCATGTTCACATACAGCTAAGGTTGCCAGACAAAATACAGGGCATCCAATTAAATTTGAATGTCAGATAAGCAGCAAATACCTTTTGGTATAACCATGGCCCAAACCTCGCATGAGATCCACTTATACAAAGGATATTGTTTATCTGAAGTTCAGATTTAATTGGATGTCCTAAATTTTTATTTGCTAAATTTGACAGCCTAAATTCAGCATTTAGGACACTTGACAGTGTCCCAGTATCTGGGTTTCTATGTCACCTACCTCCAGCTTCAGGGACCACAAAGACCCGGAGTCCTAGGATAGCTTTGTGTATCCCAGGGTGACCCACGGCAAATATGCAAACTAATCCTGAATTACAAAAGTCTGTTAAGTCCCAGGAATGTAGAAAAGGGGAGTAGGGGGAGAGATTTAAAAGATTAGAGGGTGAGTGGCATGCAGGAGTCAGGAATGTTCAATATTGTAGGTTGGGATTAAGCATGTCTAGAGGTGACTAAGGTAGGTAAGAACAGTTGGCTTGGACGTGACTCACAGGGAGGGATTTAAAGGGAGAAAAGGGGTGCACCATTTTGTTTAGTCCTTTCAAATCTGCAACTACTTCCATGTTAGGTGTTTATTAATGGGGTTTCTATTACTAATGTCAAGAACAAAGCATTTCCTAGGGCTCAGGCTCACACTCCGCTTGGAATAGAGATTGTAATTCTAGGTGTGATTTTGAAATATGGCAGCAACAATCTTTGGAGTCCTGCAGAAGCATTCCAAAATAATATTCTTAGCACTTGAGAAAAGAAGGGTGAGGAGAAACTATTTAAACCCAGAGTGCCAGGAGTGAGTCTTTGTACTTTCAGTCTCTCTCTCTCTCTCAATCTCTCTCTCTCTCTCACTCGGTCTATCAGGTTTCTGGGAGTAAGATCCGTTGATATTTGTTTCAAGTGTGTGTGTGTGTGTGTGTGTGTGTGTGTAATTTGTGTGTATCATTTAAAACCGTGGTCATTTTGGCAATGATTCAGATGTACCTTAAGCTCTGTAAAGCAAAACAACAGAAAAACTGGAAAACAGATTAAACTCGTGACCAGCCATTGAATGATTGGTAGTTATGTGCTACTATTAAAACTAATTTCCCTAGCGGTTTCATTAGTTTTTCTGTATGCTGAAGAGTTACACTGCAGTGTGACAGATCTTTGTCTTGTTGGTAAATCACACAACATTAACAAGTAATTTGATGACTGTGGATTGGAGCTGTGATTGAGTTCTGTCTGAATTCGCAGAAAATGTTTGACTTAGAGCTCTTAGAAAATCCAGAACAGACTTTTCTTTTGCCTTACCAGCATGCTTTATTAATCACTGAAATACCTGCAGAGTACTCAAGGACTGCGAATGAAATGGGGCTAAAGGATATTCATCTGATAAGCTTCACATAAAGTCTAGATATTCAGCAATTTAGGAGGAAATGCACGTACCAGCCCCCAAATGAAGTTGCTGGTAACTTGGCTGTATTATTTTGCCTGCTAAGAATCTCTCTCTCTCTCTCTCTCTCTCTAATGTTTTCTCCGTACAACGGTCACTTCTGTGTTACTTGCTGCAGGAGCCCCATGAGGATGAAAGCAGGAGAAACAGACTATGTGCCAGGCAGCTGGAATTCCTCTAAAGCCTTTTCCTTTGAAATCAACTTCCTCCTTTCACAGGTTTATAAACAGCCCTTCCTGTGATTTTGCAGTACAGAATATGAAGATTGCCCCTGCCAGCTCAAAGCGCAGCTAGGCGCTTAAGTCTCTGTTGCAGCGAGCTAGTTCCTCTGCAAGCTGCATGCTCACCATCGGTGTATGATCAGCATTCTGCCATCATCCAGGGGGCGGGAGGCTGACCATAATGCTCACACATAACCCTCCCCACTCTGTCTTGGCAGTTAGCAAGACTGTTACAGTAATGTGAAATGCTGAGTTCTGTTTCTGCATTGTTTTCCCCTGCCAAGACCGTCGCAGTGATATAAAAAGGAGGAAGCCCAAACTGGGCAGGGCTGCTTTGTCGTTAAGAGATTGTGGAGGTGATGATGGAGGTAGTTTCTCGTTTCTGTGACGAGCAAGAAGAAGTTTCATTTTCTTCATATGATTTCTTTTCCCATATAACTGTCGAAATTTCTAGTATAGTGGGGAAAATATATTGATAGGTGTGATTCTAGATGGAGAACTTGCTAAGCCTATGCAGGTACATACACAGTGGCATGGGTTAGTAGTTAGTCCTTGTGCTAGAGTTAAAGACAAATATTGGGGAAGCTGTCCCATATGCATGATTATTAAATTCTTGATAGCATAATTATTCCAAGTGGCATACAATTTAGACCAGTGAGTAACTGAGCAGGTGTTCTACTTTGATAATTTTGTATGTGATTTGTAAATTACATTAATAATTTGTGATCAGTGGCAGTGTTGGTGTGATCAAAATTAACCCTATCTTATATTTCTGCATGATTGTACCCTGAGTTAAATGTATTTCAGATTTACTTCATTTCAAATGCTTTATGTAACAGAAAATTCTATGTTTGATGAATAAATCAAACTACCTTTTAACCCTATGGTAGTGAAACAAATGTACGTAGGTTGATTACTTAGTGATCACTATGTACCAGGCACAGCGCTAACTACTTTGTGTAAATTTTGTAATTTTAATCATCACAAAGCCTATATAATTAAGATACTATAATAATCTCCATTTGATGCACGTAGAAATTGTCCCAGAAAGGTTAAATAACTTACCTTAAGTATTTAGTGAGCAAGTCTGGGTTTCAACTGAGGCAGCCTGATACCAAGAAACAAACCCAATTACAGTTGCTAGATCAGAGCAGTCAGTCTACTAGAGTAGATTAACCCAGCCTTCATACATGATATGAAGCTATTAATCTGGTGAATAGGTATTCCCCCATCCTTACTGAAAAGTAGGATCAGAAGCAATTTGCATTCATTTGAGACAAAAAATTATATGCATTGGTGGGATGCAGTGACTCACGCATGTAATCTCAGTACTTTGTGAGGCCAAGGCAGGCAGATCACTTAAGGTCAGGAGTTCGAGACCAGCCTGGCCAACACAGCAAAACCCATCTCTACTAAAAATACAAAAATTAGCCAGGCATGCTGGCACATGCCTGTAATCCCAGTTACTCAGAAGGCTGAGACACGAGAATTGCTTGAACCTGGGAGATGGAGGTTGCAGTGAGCCGAGATTGTACCACTGCGCTCCAGCTTGGGTGACAGAGCAAGACTCTCAAAAGAGAAAAAAAAAGTATACATTTACTGTCTTTTCTTAGGGCTAGTTAGCTTGCATCTCTTATCATTAAGACAGAGCACAATACTTAATAGGTATCTTCTGATACTAGCATATGCCACATTGGATATGCTGTTTCCATCCATTTACTGGGTGACATAGAAGACTGACAATTTTGAGTGGGGCCTGGAGTGGGAAAAGGTCCCGCAGTGAGTCCAGGTTGCCATGAAAGCAATCTGTCACTTGGGTCAGCAGATCACATGGCGCCACAGGGAAAAAGACACACTGTAGAGTTTATTGCAAAACCCAATAGGAGAATCATGATCAAGAACCAGGGAGCCTGGAACTAGGTCAGAGCATCTGCAGCAGAAGACTGTGCCCTTTTGGCTGCCCTAGTGTTGTCATGCTGCTAGACTCAAGTGGAGACACTATGTGACTTTGTGACCAGAACGTATCATAATTATGTCATTTCAGAACAACCAAGTCATAAGATAGGATGGATCCGGCAGCAGGGCATCATCATATGGTAGTGCTACTAAAGCTCCATAGGGTCTTCTCGTCTTACTTGTTTATATCTGCCTCCTCATGGATAGGTCAATTTCATTGATTGAAAATAAGAGACAGCTGAATCTATTAGATTATATATGAGAAAAAGAAGACAAGGTGGGTGGATTATTTGAGGTCAGGAGTTCGAGATCAGTCTGGCCAACATGATGAAACCCTGTCTCTACTAAAAATACAAAAATTAGCTGGGCGTGATGGCATGTGCCTATAATCCCAGCTACTTGGGACACTGTGGCAAGAGAATCGCTGGAACCTGGGAGATGGAGATTGCTGTGAGCCAAGATCATGCCACTGCACTCCAGCCTAGGTGACAGAGTGAGATTCCATCTGGGAAAAAAAAAATGTGTATATATATATATAAAATATATATATATGAGAAGAAACAAAAGGTATAAGTAAGCTGAAAGTAAGGTTACCATGATTCATTCCCCTTTTGCCTACGGGGTTTAACTGCTGCCTCTCCTTCACCTCACACTGCTGGTTTCCTGGGGGGGTCCCTTATGACAGCTGGTGCTATCTCTAAACCACGCTTGGTTTACAGATAGCTTGGTTTGTGGGTACGAATTGAAAGTGAACTGCGCTTTATGATGACCCCACTTGGGAAGGTTCTGAAAACCAGTGGTGAGGGTAGATTCTCCCAGTGATAAGGAGAAATAGGTCAAATTAGAAGTAATGGTTTTATGAGCAGAATGACATGTCTCATTTGCCAGGGGCCTAGAAGGAAAAAGACTAGAACATCAAGGTCAAGTAGGTTCATGGATGGGCCTTGGGGATTGATCAGCTTGTGGATCTCTGTGTTCATCTTAACAGCATCAATAATGAAAGAGGGCCTAAGTAGATAGAGTAACTACCCAACCAACTTCAGCCAACTCTGTCATCAGCCACCTAGTGCTGGCACAATAGACTCGTGAATGTTATAGCAGTGAAGCAAGGATGGAGGCTATACCTGGGCCCTGGGCCCTGAGCTCCCACTCATTAAGGCTAATCTCGTTACAGAGACCAGTGATGAGCTTCTGAATCAGCATATCTTTCAAGGAGATCAACCTGCCACTTGGTGGCAAGTTGATTACATTGAACTTCTACCCTGTAAGGAGCAGCAATTCATCTTGCCAGGGTTCACAAAATATCTTGGGAGTAAGTTGCCTTTCCTAGCACTGCTCTCTGAGGGCTTGAAGAATGTTTCATCCACTGACAGAGGATTCTGCATAACTTTGTTTCAGACTGAGTAATGCACTTAACAGCAAAAGAGGTACAGCAGTGGGCCCATGACTGTGGAAGCTCCTGGTCATATCACATACGGCTATGTGACGAATATAGAATGGGTCCCCGTTCTCCAGAATGTGGTGTATACACGAAATCAATAACCAATACATGCGCTTTACCCCATTATGTAGAATACATGGGCCTGGGAACCAGGAGATAGTTTTAGAGATGGCCTTACTAACCGTCATAGGTAGTGCCCACTATGGGAATTTGTGTCCGCCTCTTTCTGATGACGTTAGAATGTGTATGTCTCAAAGTCCTGATTCCCAGAGAGAAACTGTTTTCACCAGGAGCCACATTGAGAGTATCATTGAACTTTAAGCTATGGTTGCCATAGAACTTGTTCAAGAAACTAGAAGATATGGAAAAGACGGCAGAGGTTATTGATCCCGATCACCAAGAGGAAGTAGGATCACTATTATAATATAGGGCTAGAGAGAAATATGTTTGCCACGCAAGTGTTTGAGTAGTAACTCTTGGTACTCTCTTGTGCAATTTGGTGTGAAATGGACAAATGCATAAAGTGTGGCCTGGGAATGGCAAGGTGACTAGACTCTCAGATCTCTCAGGTAAGAGTGGTTAGTATCACTCTTCCAGGTAAGCCTTCTAGATTATCAAAGTTACCAACCAAGGGTGAGGGGAATCTAGAATGAGTAGTAGAGGAGGGGAAGCAGGAGTGTTAATTGCAGCCTTGAGACCAGCTGCAGGGATGGGATTTATAGTTTCTCTCACTCTCAAAGCTGCTTTGTCCATGCTTTGCCAAGGAACAAAACCAACCAGAATCCTGGAGAAGTTTTCCCCAAATGGCATAAATTTACTCTATGAAATAAGTGGATCTAAGTTGCAGAAGGGATAGGCCAGAGTGAATACCATTCTACTTTTTCACAGTCTTAAAGGAGATAGATTCACTCATTCCCCAAGCTACTGAGGGGTTTGGCTACTGGCTACCACCTTGCCCAAGGTTATGCCCCTTCTTATCCCCAGAGGCAGCTCAGACCCAAAGAGTGAATGATGGAAGTTTTCCTAGGCCTGGCCTCCTTGCCTCAATTGGCTGAGGCCTCCATTGTAATTGTATCACAGTTCAATTCAGCTTCTCTCTCTGTCCAGTTCAGCTTCCCTCACTTCTCTATTGGGGGGATGTTCTTTCCAATAGGGCCCCTGTCCCAGTCTCCTTCTCAGAGTCTGTTTGCTGCAGAATATGACCTAAGATATGCCAAAGTGCTTTCAGCGAAGGATGAATAAAGCCTTCAAGTCCACAATGTCACCTATAAACAGATGTCCATCCTACTCTCTGGTTCTTAGTAACCATCCCCCCTGTGAAACTGTGAAAATGCCCTTGTTCCCACCTGCATGGCCCCTTAGGTTTTGAGGAGGTCCCTCTTGGGCACATGAGGATTGTTCTGTTGCTTCTGTGCAGTGCCAGAGCACCAGAACGTGTACAGCAATCTCTCACCTGGGATGCTTGGGTTTACCGTGTGGCCATCCCCCTTCTCTCTCTCTGTCTCTGATTTTGCTACCTGCTTCAGCTCTTGTTTTTCTACTGTCTTAGGCTCTTCTTGGGAGACTGATGGGCCCCTGTGATGAGCATCACCTACATCTCTCTTCTGATCATTTATTTTTTGTTCCCTTCTTTCCCTGTGTCCAGAGTGAGGTTTTGGTAGAAGAATTCACTTCTCAAACCCTCAGATTCAATAAAATCAGAAACCTCTCTACTCCCTTCAGAGTACAGGCTTTTAAAATAGAAAAGAGGCTGGTGGCCTTCAGTCTTTGTGCTTGAGGTCTGGCTGCAGCCCTGCCCGGAGGCAATGACTCAGGCTGGTGGGATTGGGCAAAGGGTGAAAAGTGGAGGAAGAACCCGGTATCTGCGGTTTGGCTTTCCATGGTTTTAGTTACTCATGGTCAAACGTGGCCTGAAAGTATTAAATGAAAAATTCCAAAAAATAAAAAAAAACAATTGATCAGTTTCAAATTGCCCACTGTTCGGATCTGGTGTCATCCTCCTGTGTCCTGCCCAGGGCGTGAATCCTGCCTTTGTCTGGAACCTACATGCCATAGACGCTCCAAGCCTACCAAAGAGTTAGTAGCCAGCTGGGTTATTGGATCTACTGTCCTGGCATCTACAGTGCTTGTGTTCAATGAACCCCTATTTTACATAATAATGGTCCTGTAGTGCAAGAGTACTATGCCTGGTTTATAAATTACACTTTATTATGGGTATGCATATATAGGAAAAAACAGTATATATGAAGTTTGGTACTATACATGGTATCAGGCACCCTCTGGGGGTTTTAGACCATATCTGTGTGGATAAGCGTGGGAGGTTCCATACTCAGAAATACCCCCAAAATATCAGTTAGTATAATATTTCAAAAATACAGTCTCATTCCATTTAACACTCTGTTGTAGTGAATATGTCCTTGCCCTTCAAAATGGTATTAAAGCAACATCAATGTCTTTTGTCTTTTTTTTTTTGACCCTAGAATCTAATGCACTATTCTCTGTGTGGAAGATTCTAATTGTTTTTATTGTTGTTCTTATTAATGAAATTATTCACTATAACTGACACACAAAATAATAAATGTATAATTTACAATGTAAACATTGACGTTAGACTCTTGAAAGTCAACATTGACCACACGGGCCATGGTGATGGGAATTTATAGTATTCTCCTCATGGCTTACTGACTTACGTTTCCTTTTATATTTTGAAATTTATGAATGTCTTCCTTAGTATCCACAAGAATCTATTTATAATGCTCACATGCTTCAATGATTCACTGTAGGCAACACCTGTAAGTAAATATCTTAACTCCTGGTTAATTCGATTTCATGAATGAAGCTGGTATTATGAATGAAAGGGTTAACAAAAAAAAAAAAAAAAAAGGCAAACCAAATCCAGGATTCATGTATGCCAACCTTTTCTTTTTTCATATGTCCCTGAGATGAGTAAGGAAGGTGCCAAGTAGATTTCAGGTGACAACACAGAAGCGATTTGATTTTATCACAGAAGCGAATATTTGAGCAATAGAAATTGTAGTGTTCAATCATGGAAATGTGAAGGAAATGAATGTAGAACTCACAACAATGTACCATGTTATGACTCTTAAATTGCCAAGGATAACTAAAACAGTGGTTTCCATGGGCACAGAAAATGCTTGCTCTTCTCTCAGCTGGTGGGACTAACTTGACCCAGTCTTTCAAAAGGCTAATTGATAATTTGAGACAAGAGCCTTAAAATATGTGTTTTCTTCTTGACTTAAGATAAATCTCTGACTATGAAATTACTAAGAACAACATCAGAGATGAGGCCAAGATTTATGTGCTAGGATGCCCATAGAATATTTATGTATAATACTGGAAATTTAGAAACAACCCAAATGTGTAGCAATAAGGAGAGGGTTGAACAAACGATTCATGACTATACTATGGAATAATATGCATCAATTTAAATTTTTGAAATTAATCACACTACCTGGAAGGTACTTACTATATTAAATGAAAAATACTACATTTACAGAATCATCCAAATTTTATAAGAAAGTATAATCTTTATAAGTGTCACAAGAAATTCTAGGAGAAACCAACCCTGACAATACCTTGATTTCAGACTTCTAACTTCCTGAACTGTGAGACAATAAATTCCTGTTGTTAAAGGCAAAAAATATATATAATGAAATAAAATTTAGGAGGACAATGCACTAACATGTGATCAATGTTTAACAGAGTGAAGAGGAGTTTTAATTTTTTCTTTATAATTTCTGTACTTCTAAAATTGTTCACAGTGACAATGTCTTACTTAAAATTATTAAATAACAATAGAAGTACTCTTATATAAAGGAGAATTGTCTTTGGTGATAGCATTTGTGACTCTATGTGTGAGGAGGAAAACACTCTGTATGCATATGGTACCATGCAATGAGGAACATATGTCAGGTTCATTTCCATTAGGTACCCACCGTCTTTTGTTCTGCTTACAAAGTTCCAGTCCTGGGTTTTTTTTGTTTTTTGTTTTTTTTGGCATGTATGTATTGTGAGTATATTATTAAAGTTCAATCTCTTCTTTTGTAGGGTACAAATGTAAATTGATATCTTTTCTTATTTCTTGATGATTATTTACTAAAATGCTTATGACAATGCATAATTTAGAAACTTACTTCTCTTCTCAGAAACAGCAAACATGTTAAACTCTCAGCCCAAGGAGGGAGCTTAGAGCATAGAATTTAAAGCACAGAATTATAGGGCCCATAGTCTTTCTTAACTGCTATGGTAGGAATTTTTGACTTACACCCAGGGGGATGTTTATGAGTAAGGAATTTGAACAGCACTGGGTGGAAGGAGAAAATGTCCACTTCCGGAAAATCAATAGCAAGTTCATGGTGTCTTTGTCAACCAAATTAGAAAAGAAATTACTCGTTATTAGGAACAGAATCCATGCAATGATGAATGCAGTGCAAGGATGCAGGAATTAGTATTTCTTTAAGGAAATGTTTTTCTTCATCTGGTTCTATATAACCCTTTCATTTTGATTCATTATTCTTAAGTTTTCTCCTAGCATAGGTATTACCAAACATGATTCAGGAAATGAAGAAAACAAATAAAATGCTGAAAAGTCACCATATGTTTTCTATGAATAAAGTATTTTAGTGCTGCTACAACAAAATACCACTGACTGGATAATTTATAAACAACAGAAATTTACTTTCTTCTTTTTGAGATGGAGTCTTGCTCTGTCGCCCAGGTGGAGTGCAATGGCACGATCTCGGCTCACTGCAAGCTCCGCCTCCTGAGTTCAAGCAATTCTCCTGCCTCAGCCTCCCGAGCAGCTGGGATTACAGGGGTGAGATGCCACGACTAGCTAATTTTTGTATTTTTAGTAGAGACGGAGTTTCACCATATTGGCCAGGCTGGTCTCAAACTCCTGACCTCAACTGGTCTGCCCACCTTGGCACTCCAAACTGCTGGAATTACAGGTGTGAGCCACTGCACCTGGCCAGAAATTTATTTTCTTACAGTTCTGGAGGCTGAGAAGTCCAAGATCCGGGTGCTGCGAAGTTCAGTTGTCTGGTGAGCTTACAAGATAGCACCTTATTGCTGCATCCTCATGCGGCAGAAGGCAGAAAGGCAAGCTAACCAAATGCTGCATAAAGCCTCTTTTATAAGGGCTTTAATCCCATTCATAAGTGAGGATCCCTCAAAGCCTAATCACCTCTTAAATGTCCCACTTCTTAAAACTATCACATTGACAACTCCTGAATTTTGGAGGAGACACATTTAAACCACAGCAATACGAAAAAATAGTTTTTCCTTTCCTTCCTCTCTCTGTCTCTTTACCTCTCCCTTCTTCCTTTTGTTCTTTCTTCTCTTCTTCTCTTTCTGTTTATTCTTTCTTTGCTTCCTGATTTGGGTTGTTACATAAAAATCTGATCATGCTTGTTACTTTAGAGGCAAAAATGTACAAAATCTTTGGTTTTTATAAACAGTATTTTAACATGCGTAAGACATAACTGCCGCAATATGAATATCTTCTCCTGTGTAAAAAATGGCATATTTGTTTGGAATTTAATTATGGCGTGTCATTTTCCTGGACAAGGATACTCACAAAAGAGTGTCTTTTCTAATTTTTAGAGACTTTGAGATGCCTTATGGCTGTTTTTGAATGATAGACTCAGTGTGGAT
Organism: Colobus angolensis palliatus; assembly: GCF_000951035.1. NCBI lineage: Eukaryota > Metazoa > Chordata > Mammalia > Primates > Cercopithecidae > Colobus > Colobus angolensis. The sequence continues at coordinate 5,840,672 of NW_012116599.1, read as the reverse complement.
TCAAAACAGGGGAAAGCCTTTTTTCTTGTTTCTTTCAATAATTTTTACCAAACATCTGCTAAGAGCTCCCAGGGGGTATATTTTGCACAGGACTGAAAAATGACTGCTGGTAATGCTAAGAGCCTGCTACTTTCAGAATACGTAACACAGATAATACGCGTGACGATTTAGTACATCTATGAATGGATATTATATGGAGATTGCAGACCAGCTGTTCCCTCCTAAAACAAGCCACAGGAACAAGGGCTGCAGCTAGAGAGACTCAGTGTCAATATAAAGAACTGGAAGAAGTTGCTAGGGAGGTTTCTGCGTCCCTTAGGAAGATTCTGACTTAGAACATCGAATGTTGTCAGTTCTGGCCTGTGATTCGCAAGTCTTGCAAGTTAAAAAAAAAGAACAAAATATTAACTTGGATTTTAAACTTAGGTGAAAATCACTTTATTTACTGGAATAAATTCTTGATCGGTACTTAAAATGAAGAGAAAAAGACTTTCGACTCAAAACTTCTGGAGTTAAATTGTTCACCCTCTCCTTTGTAGCAAAAGCGGAATCCCCCCCAGACTGTAGAAGCAACTCGAGGCCTCCTTGCACTAAACTTCTGTCATTATAGCTTCCTCACTAGGACCTCTCAACAAACTCCCTGTCTATTAACCCTCCAGCCAGGGTGAGTCCTGCCATAAGACTGGGAACAACAGTGGTTTCTTTAATTCCTGCAATGATCTGTGAATGTCAAATGCTTTCCTGTTTAGCTTCTTATTTGATCTTCTTCATGATCATACAAAGCCATCATTATTATCCCATTTCCAGATGAGAAAAATGAGGATCATGGAGTGACTTATCCAAAATTACCCACTTCGTAAGTGGCAAAGCCAGGCCAAAGCCTAAAGTCTTTGGAATCTCAATTTAAAGGCTCTTTGTACCGTAGTCAGTAATTTTGATTCTCTCATCATCTTTGTCAGAGGTGCTCTTCTTTCTAACATTGTGACTGGCTGGTCTGGTATGTCCCTGGATCTCTACTCTTCTAAGAAATGGCAAGATAAATAGTCAGACTAGAGCCTTCCAGAAATCATCCTGTGAAACAGAAAGCTCCTGCCCATCCCTCCACTATAAACATGGATGGTCTGGCTTTCCACGTGCCCATTGTGTCACCTTGGGCAAGTTGTTTAACCTCTATCGGTTTCAGTTTCCTCATCTGTATAGATGGAAATAATAATATTACCTATCATATAGGGATGTCGAGAGGGAAATGCATGCAAGGTATTTGGAACAGACTGTTTGAAACAAAATAAGTAGAGTAAAAATGTTACTTAATATTATAAATTTGCCATCAATTCTAGACTCCAAGCCTGACTTTCCCATGTGACAATATGGTATTTAACTAATTATATAAAAATCATCTGTATATCTGCTTCTTTTCAAGGTAATAGAAGAATACAGGGATGAATAAAACTAGTATCTTTCCCCAAGAGGCCTATCATTCAGTAAGAAAATTGGGAAATATACACATTTTGTGTGATTTTGAATATCTTTTTTTTTGAGACAGCGTCTCGCTTTGTCACCCAGGCTGGAATGCAGTGGTGCGTTCTTGGCTCACTGCAACCTCTGCCTCCTGGATTCACACCATTCTTTTGCCTCAGCCTCCCCGGTAGCTGGGACTACAGGCACCTGCCACCATACCTGGCTAATTTTTTGTATTTTTAGTAGAGATGGTGTTTCACCATGTTACCCAGGATGGTCTCGATCTCCTGACATCGTGATTTAGCCACCTTGGCCTCCCAAAGTGCTGGGATTACAGGCGGGAGCCTGTCCCGACCCGCAGGACAGTCGAACGGGCCCTGGAAGGGGGAGTGGGAATGGAGAAGACAAGAAAACACGAGAAATGGAGACAAGACAAATAGCCTGATCAAGTCTCGTTTAATGGTGGCAGTGCAATGCCTTATATAGGCTGGCAGAGGAAGAGGTTGGGCCAGGGCAGTGAGGGGGGGCCGGATTTTCTCAAATTACAATTCCGCATGCGCCGTGGGTTTGTAATTTTCCCGGGCGCGGGATCGCGCCTGCGCCTTAGGCTGCATATCTTCCTGGGCGGAAAAAATGTTTGCGCGCGCGGGAAAGGTTGGCGCGCGCGGGAAAAGTCTAGGCGCGCGCGGAACAGTTTAGGCGCGCGCGGGAAAGGTTTGTAATGAAGAACCCGGAAATGTGTCATCTTGTCTCCGCTTTGCGCAGATCAAGCAACAGAGGTCGGCTAATTCCGGGCCTCATGGCTCCGGACAGGAGCCACTGCACCTGGCCTGAATATCTTATATGCCTTAAACTTCCATGAAACCTGGCCCAGTGGCTGCTACACACAAGATACTCAGAGAATAAATATGGAAGAGTTGAATATGGTGAGTGAAAGTCAAGATTTAGGGAAAGCTCCCTGGAAGCAGAAACAATATAAGATACACATGGAGGCATAAGAAGGATCCATTTAAGAAGTTCATGGTGGTAGATTCATGGGTTCAGGGTTAGTGTATAAAAAAATTGTAATGATAGATTTCAACCTGGATATTGGGTGGTCTTGAATGACATCCTATCGGCTTAAGTGCCATGTAGTACCCAATGGAGGCAAGCAGGACATCAGATGGTTCACAAAAGAATCTGGTGTGGTTGGATATGAACAATAGTATCATGTCTTTTATGATTTTGAGGACTGTTAGGACTGGTAGTCTGGTATCCTAATCGTCACAAGATCATAACCACTCATCTCAAAAGGTGGCTAAGGGAAATGTTCATTCTTGGGGTCAAATGCAAAGAAAAGCAAAATAATGTTTTTTTTTTTTTTTATTGGTTGAACTTTTTATCCACAACTCCACAACGCCAGTAACTCTGTTAAGATGGGCTTGCAATATGGCATGTAGACAAGAAGCCCAAGATACCTTCTTGCTATTCCTAAGCCTAGACTGTAACTTGGATGCTGTGCTCCAACTTGCCTCAAGGACAATAAGTTTTGAGTCTAATGGCTTAAATATACATGAAAGAGCAAGACAACTGGATGACTCCTCCATGTGGAGAAAGGCTTGGGCCACTTTGCTATTCCTTGGCCATAAAAGGAGAAAGAAAGAAAGAAAGAAGAAAAGAGCCACACCTGTGGATGTGATGATTAATCCACAATAACCATGCATGTGCAGGCCAGGCACATGCTTGGAGTCTGACTCATTAAATGTGTGTCCTTCCTCATAGAAGAATAAGAAGATATGGGGGAAAGTAGCTGTTTGTTTTTCCAGAAGCCTACCTGGAAGATGGGTTAAGGAGGCTAAATATTAGAGGTAGAAGGAATTTGAGCTAGGTCAGTGTCCGTGGGACTGAACACTGTCTTTGATCTCAAAGGCATTGGGAATTCTGATGTAATGTTGAAGTGAGAGATGTAGAGACACTGAAGATGATTATTAGTTTCTAGTTTTCTGTGTCTGGGAGCATGGTGCTGCCATTAACTAAGAGAAACAATGAGGAGGCTAAGATGACTTCTTTTTTTTTTGTAGTTTTAGTGTACTCTTTAAACAAAATACATCTGCTAGTACCCTGAAGCTACCTCAAGGGTAAGCAGAGCATTAAGTTAATTGACTAGTAATATTACAGTGTGAAGAAAAAGGGAAGGATGAATACCACCTTTTATCTTTTCCTAGAAAATAAGTAACAGGAGTGTAGAATTATTCATGAGGCAGGTGGACCTAGGGTCCTGTAGTAAATGGTTGCTTTTTAAGCATCCTTGCTGTGTTTCAGATGATGTTGTAAACTGTCTAAGAGATGCTGAAAGCTTTTTCAAGAAGTATATAGCAAAACTTTTGAAAGGGGCTAGTCACAGAAATTGATTCCTGTGATGGTTAATTTTGTGTGTCAACCTGACTAGGCCACAGGGCATCCAGGTTAAGTGTTATTTCTGGGTGTGTCTGTGGGGTGTTCCAGATGTGGTTAACATTGAAAATTTGAATTGGTAGACTTAGTAAGGTAGACTGCACTCCTTAGGGTGAGAGGATAGTATCCAATTCATTAAGGGCCTGAATAGCACAAAAAGAGGAGGAAGGGAAGACGCACTCCCTTCCTGTCTGTCTGTGTGAGCTCAGGTATTGGTCTCCTACCCTTGAACTTGGATCTTCACCTTTGGTGCCCTGGCTCTCAAGCCTTTGGACTCAAACTGGAGTTATACCACTGGCTTTTCTAGGCCTTTTGCTTGCACACAGCAAATTCAGGGACTTCTCAGTCTCTATGCTCGTGTAAGCCAATTCCTTATAATCTATCTCTCCATATGTATATGTATGTGTATGTATGCGTGTGTATATATAAAATATATGATATATTATATATAAGTT
>NW_012116599.1:5801226-5835626 GCF_000951035.1 Colobus angolensis palliatus | reverse complement strand
GCTGAGGCAGGAGAATGGTGTGAACCCAGGAGGCGGAGCTTGCAGTGAGCTGAGATCCGGCCACTGCACTCCAGCCTGGGCGACACAGCGAGACTCCGTTTCCAAAACAAAACAAAACAAAACAAAACAAAAAAAAAAAAAAGGAAAGAAGTAATATGATAATCTGGGCCCGCAAGAAAAAAGATACACATGTGTACCCTGGCATTTTACCTGGAATCAACAACTGAGAGAAGAAGTGCTGAAGGGTAGTTGGTATTCCAAATGAATAGTTTAGAAAGATAGGAAAAAGTCTGGATCAGTGATTACTAATGGGTCATGTAATTCAAAACCAAACACCACATGTTCTCACTCATAAGTGGGAGTTGAACAACGAGAACACATGGACACAGGGAGGGGAACATCACACACAAAAGCCTGTTGGGGAGTGGGGGACTAGGGGAGGGATAGCATTAGGAGAAATACCTAATGTAGATGATGGCTTGATGAGTGCAGCAAACCACCATGGCATGTGTATACCCTTACAAGAAACCTGCACGTTCTGCACATGTACCCCAGAACTTAAAGTGTAATTAAAAAAAATCAGATCTTCTTAAAAGCACTATAATACATTAATGAACTGTGATTAAATTAAATAAATTAGGGAACAAATTGGTTATTACAATTCAATAAAAAAAAAAGAGCATTCATAGTTAATAGGGATCAAATTCAGGCAGAAATCAGAAGGCCTGAGAGCTGAGGACTTAGGCAGTGATATGGCTCAGGTCCTGTCCTTGCCCAACTCTCATGTGAAATTGTAATCTTCAGCATTGGAAGTGGGGCCTGGTGGGAGGTGATTGGATCATGGGGTTGGAGTTCCCCCTTGGTGCTGCTCTAGTGATAGTGAATGCTCCTGAGATTTGGTTGTTTGAAAGTGGGTGGCACCTCCCTGCCCTCCCTCTTCCTCCTGCTCTGGCCATATGAAGACCTGCCTCCTTCTCTTCACCTTCCATCGTGATTGTAAGTTTCCTGAGGCCTCCCCAGTCATGCTTCCTGTACAGCCTGTGGAACTGTGAGCCAGTTAAACCTCTTTTCTTTATAAATTACCCAGTCTCAGGTATTTCTTTACAGCAGTGTGAGAACGAACTAAAACCGGCAGTATGAAAAAGCATGCACAGACAATAGCCAAGACCCAAAATGGCAGCTGGAATATGAGGGAGAAAGCAAAGGTGGGGCTGGAACCTCACCTCGTGGCTGGGGAAAATTGTAAGAACCCAGTGTAGAAGCAGGAAGCAGGACTTTATAAATGAAATAACTCAGGTGTTTTCATTTGGTTCTTGTTAAAACAAGAGGCAGCCCTCAGGATGAGTTGCCTTAAGCCCTTATTAAAAAAATGAGTTAGCTCTTCCTGTGTATGCAGAGAATGATCCTACAGAATAGAACAAAAGAAATACAGAGCCCTGGGGTACTTGTAGTCATATGCTAGCAATTATGTAAATTAAAAGGGCACAGTTTGCAGTATGTATATGTATACCTCAGAACTTCTAGAAAGATCCATAAAAATCTATAATAGTGGCTCATGGTTGCTTGGTTAGTGGTAATCATGGTGGCAATGGAAAACTAGGCAAAAAGAAAAAAGGGTTGGAAGGAAAACATTCACTTACACCTGTGAGTTGGTATATTACCTATGGAAAAATATCAAAGACATTTATTTTAAAAAGAGTATCTTGCTTGGGGATTTTATGTGCCAGTAAATTAGATTATGTGTCTTGGAAAAGATAGGTGATCAGGTGAGCAGTCATCTTATATATAATAGAAGGAAACATTTCGTTTTTACTGGTTTCAAGTATGCATTATCAATAATTTGTGTTTAATTTTTAAGTTAAAACTTCATATAATCAAATGTGTGAGGTGAGTTTAGAATAGATAATTCTTGGAGAATTGAAATAAATTGTAACCCACCCACTTTTGGGGCTGCATGGAACTCTGTCTGTTTCTTGCTACATTTAGCAGTGTAGTTCAAATTCAGGAAGGAACCTGGCAGGATGAACAAATGTTTTGTATGTAAAACGTGAAGTAAATTTCACATGATAATAACTTTGTGAGAGGGCTCTTCCTGCTTGTGTTTTCTTTAATGTTTGAGTTTAAAGCCGTCAAAAATCAACTCACCAACTTAACCAAACTGAACAAAACAAACCAGAAAGAATAGACAAAGATGGTGGTGATAAGAAGAAACATTTATATGTACTTCGCTGCTCTGCTCAGGACGAGTTTTGTCTGACACATTTTTTACATAAAATCACAGCAGCTTACAATACCAATTCATGGTTCATTAAAAACCTTTCTCCTACCTGTAATTCTTATTGAAATCAGTGGGGACAAAAAAGGAAATGGATTTTGGAGTGATGGTGAGCAGGCTCTTGCTATGAATGGAATCCCATTCATGATGACTGAAGGATTGATTTGCATGAGTTATGGAAGCAGCATTGACTCTAAGTGTTGGGCTCAACTTTAGGAAGAACTGGAAATCCTATTGGTGTATAGATTTATATTCAAGTGTTACTATGTCAAGCCAATGCTAAAGTTATGGTCAACCAATATATTTCAGCAGTGTAAAAGAAATAGCGTTAGTTAAGTAGATATAAAGAAAATATTAAAAACAAAGATTTTTATATTTAATTCTGATTCTGGCATTTTCTCATTTTATTTTTGTCCTCAATAACCTTAATGTCTCAGTTGTTACAATCTCAGAAATGGGGATACCAATGCTGCTTCATAATGATACTAGAAGAAACCATGTAAATGTTATTGCAGTCATTCTACGAGAAGAAAATATTAAAATTTTAGAAAAATTTATGTCTATGTGAAAACATTTTCTGTTGGATTTATTGATAACTCTAATGTTTTACCTGTTCTTTTGAGGTTTTTTTTTTTATTGACACACCAATAACTTACTTAATTGCTCTTTTGGAGACATTCTCATTGAAAAATGAAAACCAGCAATGTTCCTTTCTTTCTTTCTTTAAGTTCTTTTTTGAGTTTTTAAACATTTCTTTTTTTAATCTAAAGCTGTCTTGGAGTCTTTTTCCTCTCCTAAAATGTAGGATAGATTCATGCAAGAGAATTTTCCCCAGTGCTCCAGTCTTGTTTATAATAGCAAATTCCTTTTAAATTTTATAACTGGTGTCTCCAAGGGTTCACAATTAAACATTAATGTGTTGGGGTTGAACTACCCAACACCAGTTTTTGAGGAAAAGAACCAAATGATCAACAAGCCAATGAATGGTAAAAGCTATTAAATACTCTGAGATTCCAGCTATTTATCACTGATGTTTTAGTAATTGTGATTTATTGGGGAAGTTACAAAGCTCCGAGTTCTCCCAGCTTCCACTTCTATATTGTGGTCCAAGCTTACTGCTTTTGTTTGTGACATAAATCATGTCCGGATACCAAAGACTCCAGATCTGCTAACCTCTAAGCTTTTTGTTTTATTTTTTTCCCCTATTCTTTGTGTTTCCTTTTTAGGAAATGTTGATGCAGTGATTATAGGCATATTACTTCTTTCATGCCTATTTCTAAAAATAGGATCTAGAAATATTATTTTGGGTATAAAGGTTACTAGGAGACAGGTGAGGTTAAAATTTTTGGCATTTGACTTTTTTCTCTCTTTTTAAAAAAACTATTTGGATCATTTTGAATCAGAATCACTTAAATCATAGACTAGTTTTCTTCTGAAATCCTGGCAATAAAGTAGATAATTAGAAAATTAGTCTTCTAAATATTGCTTTGAGAAGTTACAGGTTACAATCTCTCTTCTTTGAAGAACCCTACTAGAATTACTTGCCCGTAAGTGTTTACTTCCTAGGGTCTTTTCTGTCATTCACAGCTCACTTCAAATGCCATTTCCTCAAAGAGGCATTTCTAGTACTTTCTAAGGTTGTCCCCTGACATTGTTCTCTATTATGTTCTTATTTTCTGTCAATATCTGAAATTATCTTACTTACCTATTTTCTCTGTCACTTTCTGTATCATCTTAGTAGAAGCAAACTTCTGTGTGGGCAGAGACCTGACATCCTTGCTTTCAGTTGTATCTGCACTTCACAGCACAGTCCAGGACTCAGTATGCAGTAGATACTCAATAAATACTTGAATAAATTCAATACATAAATGAACTGAAGTTCGAAATAGATTTTTCCCTGCAGTTTACTGCATGTGTAATCTTAAGCATATTACTTCATCCCACTCACCTTGTATCTTCTTTTGAAAAATAGAGTTGAGTGTTGTGATTTAAAAGGTTGCTTTAAGGTAGAGAAGTGCTATACCTTTAACTTTAAAAATTCCATCTAGTTAGTATTGCTTATAGCAAGAAAGCCCATTAGTTGTGTCACTCTACTAATGAAAGTTTGCAAGTATATTTTATATTTTATTTTTATTGAGACAGAGTCTCCCTCTGTTACCCAGGCTGGAGTGTAGTGGTGTGATCTTGGCTCACTAGCAAGATCTCCTGGGTTTGAGTGATTCTCGTGCCTCAGCCTCCTGAGTAGCTGGGATTACAGGCGCGAGCCACCACGCCTGGCTAATTTTTGTATTTTTAGTAGAGATGGGGTTTTACTATGTTTGCCAGACTGATCTTGAACTCCTGAACCTAGGTGATCCACCTGCCTCAGCCTCCCAAGGTGCTGGGATTACAGGCGTGAGCCACTGCGCCTGGCTGCAAATATATTTTAGTTGACTTACTGTTTTACTTTGCTTTTGAGAGATAATTGTCCTGATTTTGTTTTTTTCTTCCTCAGTGGATACATTCTGTTGTATTGTTGACCTGACATCATGCTCTGAAGAAAAAAGATCACTGTTTAAAAGGATACCTATCTCTGGTTGCACACTTTCAGGACCTAATCAAATTTGGCTTAGTGCTACTGAAGTTAGGCTTGAGAGATGTCACTGAATCTCTTGTCTACTCTAAGTGACACTTGAGGATCATTCTTGGGAATCATCACTAATATCTACTCTTCATTTTTTCCATGATTCAAATTTAAAGCCTAGATTTCAAGTGACTAAAGCACATGAATGATAACTGACTTTTTCTCCTCAAATTTTTTTAATCCAACTATATCTGTTCATGCCCATTCTTAAGATATAAATAATTTGAATAACACTGTTTAAAATAGGATAAGGAATCCAGCCCTTTTTATTCTGTTTTCGTGTTACTTTTCTCCTGGGTACATGTCAAGTTATTGCCATCTAACATCATATACATAAACACACAATTTATTTTTTGATCTTGAATTTTCTGTTTCTCACCAGCAGATTATAATTTCCACAACAAATATTGTTTCCATTTTTGTCTGATGGTTCCCTGTTGGGTCCTTAGCACCCATGTTCCGTGTGTCTACTGTGTATCTGTCACATAGTAGAAATACAGCAAATGATTGTTTAATGAATAAATGAGTGTTCTCAGGCATCATTTCTAGATAATTCTTTTTACTTAATCTATTGCCAGAAAAGTAGGTCCAATACCAATGACTTCTTGTTGTCTCTACTCTTACACTGGGAATCTATGAACAAATTGCAATTCAATAAAAATAAATCAGTTAACTGTGCTCGAACTTTATTTTGTCATTGTGTAGTGCACACTATCTGTACATTACAATTTTATTTTGGAATGGGACTTAAGAAAAAAAAAAGAAGACATTTAAGTTAGCTTGAATGCAGAAAGCCAACCTTATGATTCTAATGAATAAGAGAGAGTGCACTTAAAAAATCATTATGCTTCCATGGGTATATAATTAAATGATCCCATATAAAAGGCCTCTTATTTTAAAAATTCCTCATTAAGAAAGAGGAAAGACATTGTGTCTATTCTTTTGACCACCATACTTCTTTCTGTGTTACCTATGAAGCAGGAGAAAAAGGTTTAATTTGTTTTTCTCCATAAGTTAAAACATTCATAAATTTGATTTTTTTTTCAGTATAATTTGAGCTTTTTGTGTGGCAAACACTTGTTCCTTTCCTCATATTTAACTAGATTTAGCACAGGAGGAAGTGCATTTGAGCAGCATTTCTTTCTTTCCAGTAAATCAAATTAAGAGTTGTTCAACATTTCAAGCAGGATGGGGCGGCTCTGTGAAGCTTTTATTCCAAAACACGACATTTGCTATTCACAAGACTAGTAAGCAGAACAACAAAGAGAGCTAAAGAGGCAATTGCCAGGACTTAATAAAAATCAGAATGACCTTTCTTTCTTACAGGAAAGGGTCACTGATCCAAAGCATGCTATTGGTACCACCAAGAAAAAAAAGATGAATATGTGGACTCAGAAAAGTGAATTTTAGGTTAGTTAAACTGAAACCACCTGTTGTCTCCAATTCTTTAATTAAAAAAAGAGAAAAACCCAAAGCTTTAGAAATCCAAGATTATGAGGAGCTATTTTGGGAGTTACATGAGGCAAAGGCAGTAATTTCCCCTTCCGAAACACATCCCATTTATTCATTTACTCATTCATTCATCTATTCAACCAGTGCCCATCACCTACTAGACAGACTAACCTGGAAATAATTACAGTGATATAACAAATGTCTTAACAAAAATGTGAACGAGGCACAAGGAAGGATTTGCTTAACTCTGCCTGCAAAATTCAGAGAAGGCTTTTGTCAGAGAGTGATATTTGAGCCGTGCTGTAAAGAATAAGGAGGATTTTTCAGCAATACAATGTGGAAAGAACGTATTAAGTAAAAGGAAATAGCTTTTCTTGCAGCAACTGAGATGAAAAAGAGCAAGTCAAAAATGTGCAGTGTTTTCTTGGTTCATGAGAAAGGTTGTTATGCCGTTATCCTGCATGCTAATCTTAAATTTTCTTCTCACAATTATATGACTGCTTTTCATGTGTAGCTCAGCTGAGTCTCCAATAACCCAAGTCAGATTATTAGAACCAGAGAGTTAGGGAGAAATGTTTTCAATGGGAATCATTTATTTGGATCACTATGGTGAAGCAATGTGTTTACTGACTGGCCAGTTAAATAGCCTAAATGTTCTGTAAGCATTTCCAGGATGGCTCTTCTTGATGGTTGATCCTCCCATGGTTGAAATGCTGCCATTCCCCCATTACTGGGGACGGAATGTCTTGATTAATATCTCTCACTTTTCTTTGTTCTACCTCCTGGGTGTTTTGGCCATGACTTCATGGGAATTAAACGGTTGCTTGGTAGAAATATTTGTACAGTTAGGACAACTCATATATTCTTTTGAAACAGATATTTGTTTGCTCCCTTCACTCCTTCTGACCTCTTGACTCCTTTCTCAGTTGCCTTCACCTTTTTCCCATCACCTTCTTCCCATTCCCCCAAAAGGAGCTCAGACTTGTCCATGCCAAGATCCAGGATCTTGGTTCATTTTTCTTAATCGTTATTATTTACTCAATATTGTAGACACGATAAAATTAAATGAAACTTCAAAATCTGGTTATTCTTGCTTAATACTTTAGGAACATGTAATCATTTGAGTTTTAAGTTTACAATAGAAGTGTTTTATTGTATGGAAGCACTAATAACAGTAATTCGTACTTTTTATAATAACAATGTTTACATTATTTTATAATAATGTTAAATTTGTCTTAAGACATCTTTCTAAATTAGTATAACACCATAAAATTATATTTAATGCAATGGAATATTAATCTTTACACAGAGCTTATTAGCATACACTTATACATAGGGGATAAAAAGGGAAAAACAATAAGCAGAATATTTTTATGTTTATAATATTCATCAAATCTAAACTTAAATTATGACAATTATTACTTATGTCCATCAACATTTATTTCCACAAATGGAATATTTGCATTTTTACTTTCCTTACAAATTCCTAAATATTTGAAATGAGTACAGCCTACTGATTTAGCTAGGAAAAGAAAAAAGTTACTTTCTCAAAATATAAATAAAGATTTAAAAAAGTCCTTATGTTTATAAAACTAGTAGATGTCAATCATATTTAAAATGGTATATTCAGTTATCCCATTTTGTATTCGTATTTAAACATAATTAAATAAAGTCTGGTTGGTTTGGAATGTACAGTTAAATTCAGTGGCATTGTTTAGCTGAAAACAAATTGTACCCTGAAGTATAATTTTTTTGTGTGATGCAACTTAATCTCACAGATCCTTATTTCCATAGAATCATCAATTTTTTAATGTTACATAGTAGTTGACATTTACTTTAATATAGGTTTCATTCTAAGTCTCTTTCATGTTTATCAACTTGTTCAATAATCAAAATAACTTTCTGAAGAAGGTACTATGGACCTCTGGTTTGCAGATAAGGAAACTGAAGCACAGAGGGGTTTAGGTCCAGATCATATAGGTAGTGAGTGGCCAAACTGGGCTTTCAGCCTCAGCTCTCTGCAGAGTTTCTGCTGTTAACCACTGAAATCTATTGTTTTTAGTAATTAGGAATCTAATTTGATTGCTCCTTCTACCAAATTAGCTGTGTGTTTTAGGAAATTTTAATGAGTGACAGAGAATTATATATAGGATTGTGACCAATAGAAAAATGGAGGAGACAGGCATGAACTTTACACTTAATGGGGATTTTACTTTGTGCATGTCTTATTTCTCTGGTCTTGGTTTTTTCATCTATGAGACAGCAATAATGATGTACACTTCACCAGGTGATTTAAAAAGGCCAATAAGATAACTTAAGATTAGATATTGTAATCTGCAAAGTAGCTTTTGTGAAGGAGAAGTTATAATTAATACAAAACTCAAGGCATGTACATCCTGCTTCTGCTGCACTGAAAATGTTCACTTCTTTGTAGCTTCTGTTTCTGTTGATAGTGGAAGTCAATTAAAACTCTATGTTCAAGTTAAGATGGAGCCATTTCAAATGTCAAGAGACTGTTAGGAGTTGCTGAAGTATTACTGATTTTGTATTTTTTTTCTTTTACAAACAACTGGGCTGTAATAAATATTTTGGCCTCTTTCTCTGGTTAAAATAATCAATTTGATCCATTTCTATTTCTCCGAGCATCTTAATGTTGTGTGCTTGATAACTTGAGAAATTTTGGAAGGTCTGCCACTGACAATTTCATTAGAAGGGATTATGGTGACAACTGAAAGAAAAAATCTCATTTAAATATCTATTTAACCCAGTATTTCCCTGGCTCTTTTTTGTAAATAATGTGACAGGAATGAATAAAGCAAGTGAACTTCGCAAGAGTTAAGCATGCTTGCAGACAGATCTTTAAGCTTTTTTGTACCATTGGCTGGGTAAGTATGGTGATAGTTGGGTATTATTGGAGGAAAGAGAAGTATCTTCAATCCAGACTTCTCAGAGGAGATGAGACTTGATCTGAGATTGAGAGAAGAGTGAGACAGCACAGCAGTGGTGGGGTGGAAAGGTGTCCTGTCCAAGGACTCAGCCTATACAGTGGAATGGAGATAAGAACCATCTTGTCATTTGAGGGACTGAAGCATTTAGTATGCCTGGAATGAGGGACTTAAGAGAGAGCAGGAAGAGACCAGATTAGGGATTTCGGCAGATCTAGACCTTTAGTGCTGATATGGTTCAGCTCTGTGTCCCCATCCAAATCTCACCTTGAATTGTAATAATCCCCACATATCAAGGGTGGGACCTGGTGAAGAGAATTGAATCATGGGGGCGGTTTCCCCCATATTGCTCTCATGATAATGCATGATTTCTCAGAAGATCTGATGGTTCTGCAAGGGGTTTCCTCCTTCGCTTGGTACTCAGTCTCTCTCCTGCCACCCTGTGAAGAGGTGCCTTCCACCATGATTGTAAGTTTCCTGAGGCCTCCCCAGCCATTCAGATCTGTGAATCAATTAAACCTCTTTTTAAAATAAATTACCCAGTCTTGGGTATTTTTTCCCCAGCAGCATGAGAATGGACTAATACAAGTGCCTTGGGCACTCACCTACTGTTAGAACTTGATCCTAAAACCTGCAGGGAGTTATCAAAGGATTTATCACAATTATATTACCAGATTGTCAATTAGAAAATATAACTGTGGCGGTACAGTAATGGAAAAGTGCCCATCCTGGAGGCAAGAATGGAGACAAGACTTCTGTACTAATCCAAGTGAATTGTGATGAGAGCTTGAGAGGAGGGTAGATAGAAGAGATGTGAAAGATGGAATACTTTTGATTTGGTGATTGCTTGAGGGTAGGGGAGGATTGAAAGGGTATAGTCTTGAGTGATTCCTAGGTTTCTAGCCTGAGCAATTGGAAATGGGTGGTAGGATACGACAAGAAGGGAGAAGCAGCCATGCTTGGGATTTGAATGTTTTTAAAATTCAAGGTAGTAGTTTGGGATCTATATATGGTTTTGAAGGTATTCTCTTGCATCTTAGACTGAACTTCAGCTAGGCAAGAAGAACGGGATCCTTGAAAGCTTAGATGCTCCCATTTGACCTCATTTGGCCCCTTTAGTTACACTTGTGATTTCTGTAGAGCATTGAGTATCAGCTGTATTTTTGCCTCAATATAGAATGAAGGCAATTAGCAATCAAGGCAATTATTCTCTTCCAAAAGACTGATCTGTTCCTTGTGGAGATGTGCTTCATTGGCCTACCACAGGCAGAATTCCAGGTAAGAAAACTTTGGTAATTTGGTCTTAGCTGATATTATGAATAGTATCAGCAGAAGTTTAGATGTAACATAATAAATATGAGGTAGGTGTAAGGAAGAATCAGAGATTTATGTTGACTCTTACTATAGATAAAACAGAAGAGATACTAGAATTTGAGAGGACCCATGTGGTAGCCATGGTGTTGTGTCTCTCATCTCTCTTTTCAAGAGAATTGCTATGGGAAACAGAGTCATCTAGCAGCCCCTGGCTACCAGAACTTTGGGATCTATCGAGACATTCACAGCAAGGTCACTCTTGCCTCTAGCTGCTCACAACCAATAACTAAGCAGGATGAGAGAACTAGATCCAGACCAGTTCTACCAGACATGGGAGTCCTCTCATGGTCATTCTTTGCTTAGGGGCTTTTGTTAACCCTACAAGACTTTTTCAGAACCTCACTATGGTCTGAGGCTTCTCCTACCTAATTAACTTCCCACTCTTCTGGCGTAGATGTCAGACCTGCAATTGTGCTAGACCAAAGGGAAGATGAGTTTGATGAAGCGGGGTTTGAATCCAAGTTTGGGAGGGAGTGGATTACAATAGGACTTGTATGTTGGATAGAAGCCAAAAATGGCAAAGAGGAGGGAGATAGGGGCACTGACACATCTAAAGGTTTGGAGTGGAGCTTTGGTATAAAGTTCTTTTTGTGCTAATAGAACACTGGGCCTAGGGAAGGATGTTGTTCTGTGTGTGGTCTTATCAGCAATATGCAGCCATTGCTTATCATGAATATAGAACATTGATAAAATGTCTTTTGACTTGGCAAAGCTCAGAGTTGTTTAAAAAGAATAATGTAATTAGAATCTAATAAGATGTTGTCACCAATTCCTTTATGACCCACTGGATCTAATGAGCTCAAATATTTGCCAAATGACTGCTAGTGCTCATCCACATTCCCTTCTTCCTGGTCACACATCTAGACTACATATTCCAGTCTTCCCTCCAATTTAAGTGTAGTCAAATGACTGAGTTCCAGCCAGTGGGGTTAACAGAAATAATGTATATTGCTTTTGGTTCTAGCCCACTAAAATTCCCAAAACCCCTTTCCCTAACTGCTGTTGGAATGGGGAGGTCTCTGAGGATGTGGTGGAGTGAGAGGCAAAAGGAGTTTAGAGCAGAGTCTTCTTTTCTCACTGCCCTCAAATAACCCACATTGCAGTGGGACATTAAACGATGAATTTTTATTGTGTTAAACTAGTGAGAATTGGGAGTTATTTACTATAGCAATGGTCTTACCTAACTGATACAGTATCTGTGGAAACTATGTTTGTTGTTTTGAGCATGTGGCAAGCTCTATAGAGGTTTGGAGCAAAGCCATATTTTCTCAGCAAGTAATTGTATTTTAAAGGAGACAGACCCTGGGTTGTGACTGGGACTTCATAGAGAGTAAATGCAAGGTGACCATGCTATCCAAGCTGTGTCCGTCATGCATTCAGATTCATCTGATTGACTGAGCCAGGAAGCCAAGTGTTCCCATGGGTGCTCCTTCAACTCCTTCAGAAGTTGAATTCATGGAACATGACTCAAGCGTGTCATGTTGGCACAAGGTGGCTAATAATCCCATAGTGCCTATTTTTGCCACACTGCTCCTTCTTTCTCAAAATACTGTTGTGGCCTCAAAAGCAGTTTCCAAATGACAGTGGAGAGAAAACCAGATTCATTTGAGATGATTCAACGTGATATGCTGGCACCAGTATCACAACCTGGGGCATGGTTGCTCCTGAGAGCAGTCAGGGAAGAGAAATCCTCCAGGTTGGTAGAATTTTTTATACTTACTAAATTTTGCGTTCGTAGATAAAGAAGATACCTTCAAAGCATATTCTCTACATTACGAATAGTCTTTAAATATTAATTGAATAATATCACTTGCTTGTACAAAATTATTCTGTGGCTTACTATTATACTTCACATAATTTTATACTCCTAACTTCTGTCTACAAGACTGTAGGGGATATAGCCCTGGCTGGACTCTAGAACTTCAATTTGAACTCTTACTTATTTTGCTGCTCTAGCCACTGACTTTATTTCAGTTCCCCAAAGCACTGAACTCTCAGCTCATTGAAGGTTCCTGTGCAGACCTTCACCTTGGCTAACTCACAGCACGGCTGGGCATTTCTAATCATTCAAGTTTTAGCTTGTGACCCCCCTCTGATAGATCCTCACTAATCTTTCAACATAAATTAAGCTTCCTCTGTTACTCTACCTTTTCCAACTTTTCTTTGGCTCTCTGTTCTTTCCCTTCATAGAAGGTACTACTATCTATATAATTGTTTATGTGTTATTTTACTTAAAAGTCTTCTTTACTGTATCATACATTCTGTAATAGTGAAGTCCATGTTTGTTTTGTCCACCGTGGGATGTAGAACACCTACACAATGCTTGGCTCATAGTGGGTAGATGAGAAATTTTCAGTGAAGGAAAAAAATGAACAACAAAAAAATGAATAAACATCTATCCATTTGGAAAGAAATTAAGCAGAATGTGACTCTCTAGGCCAAGTGCAAGTGTGCAGGTACTGGGAGAGTCATTTGATTCAACAGAGCCTTGGGGAAGAAAAAAAATAGAAAGCTGGTAGAACAAAATCAATGATTCTGCGTGGGATGTGAAGTGGTAGATAAGACACAGATATGGAGGGTGGTGGAACAAAGAAGGTGTTATAGATATCAGGATCTAGCCAAAGATGACAGAAACTTTCCCAGGCCCTCCAGTGGCACTTTGAAGGGATAGTTTACCTAACCCTGACTGGCTTCCTACATTTCTTCATTTTCTCATTCTTTTATTATTCTTTTTCTTTTTCTAAACCAAACAAGAAGACATAAAGCAACTAAAAAATTGAATTTTCCAAGATTTTTGACCAAATTATTGAGGAAGATAAAGGTAATAGCCAATGAAATTTCCATGAGCCTCCTAATTTATTCATTTAAGAAAAGTAGTATATACATCACTGTTCACCAACAAAATAAAGGTTAATTTTCCTAATAACATGTTTAGATTTTTTTCCTGAAAAACTATTGTAAAAATGTTTTATAGGCCTAGACATTCTGCAAAATACAGCTTGTAATTAAAATCCTAATAGCATCAAGAGAGAAAATTCCAGATTTCCAACTGAAAGTCATCCCTTAAGCTGATTAAATGCTAATATCAAACAAACAAACACCCACATATAAAGAGCAGACCACTAAAGGTCATAATTTTGAAGGTGGAAGGTTAAAAAAGGAGAAATTCCTGAGGGTGACTGGATATTACTCTTAATTTTAAAATACTTTCAGTTTCAGTTACTATTTTCAAGATGCCAGAAAATCCTGTAGTCATTTCAATCATTTATGCCTAAAAATTTTCCCATAGTAATAAATAGTTGCTAGGACATCATTACAAAAGGAATGACAAGAAGTTTTATTAAACATCTATAGAAGATCTGTGAGATTAAAGAACTTGGCTGCTTTGTGATATGTTTATTCCTTTCTCCTTGTGACAAAGGCATTTTCTCCACCAATATTAAAAAAAGAGTGCTCTGATGTATATTTAAACTCAAGAGTTATACCTGTTTAAACAGCCAAATACGACTCCCATAAGAAATTTGTTGTAATCATGGGTGTATCAGACAGCGTTATTAATGACAAGCAACAGAAATGAACTAATTTAAGTAGTAAAGAAATTTGTCAGGAAATAGGCAACAGCTCATAAAGTCTTCAAGAGGACCAGAGACCTGACTTGTGGGATATGCAACCAGGAACAATGCCCTGAACTACACATAAAGCTTTTACAGCATTACTACTGCACACAATCATGGCGCCCAGTGCCATCAACACCTTTTGGGCATTTCTGTCCCTACAAACTGGATGCAGGTGCTCATTCTGCTGCTCCTGCCCTGTCCCCAGTCCACCACAATGGATTCCATGTGGACACTGTTTTCTTGCATCTTTATCATGAGATTCAAAGTTCAGGGAAGATTTATCTGATTGCAGGATCCTGGGTTATAAGTCTGTGCCATAGCTTCTCAGATTCTGTATTGAGAGGTAGTCTTTTCCATAAGGCAGACATGTATCTTGGATATAGGGAGGATGATAGGTTCATGGATGATCTAAAGGAATGAAAAATGTCTGCATAGTGGAGTTTGATTTTGATTTTACTTTGTGTAGTTTTCTTCTTTTAAAAATAAAAGAATCTCCAATTTCTGAAGTATTTAATAAAATCGAAATGTTTTGGGAGTATAAAACCTGGGTTCAGAGCAAATCTTAGGTACTTAAGCTCATCAAGCTTCAGTTTTCTCCTGTGTGTGTGTGTGTGTGTGTGTGTGTGTGTGTGTGTGTATGTGTTTCAAATTCCCACATTGACAGGAATTTTATTTCATTTTTCTGCTTCATATTGATACTGGGATATTCCAATGGAATTATGTGTATGAGAGCAATTTGAAAATTTAGATGAAAGGGATTTAGAGTCAGACAAAACCAGATTCAAATTTGAGCTTCATCCGTTATAACATGTATGACATTAGAGTTGTTATTTAAATTATCCAAGCTTGAGTTCCCAATGTTAAGTGGGGATAAAATGGGTTTCAGAATTCTTAGGAATGAAATGGGATAATATGATTAAAAACTTGGAATAATGCGTTACACACAAAAGGAACTCAACAGAGGGTCATGTTTGTACAGAAACACACACATACACGCACGTGCACACACACACAAAATTTAAAGAAGCATGGCAATGATATTAATGCTTTTCCTAGATAGGAGCTGTTGGAGCTGAAATTAACATGAGGATAATTTCCTCTCCTAATATGTAATCATCAATTCTTATATGGTATAGTTAGAAATAAGAAATATGTTATTTTTTAAAAAAATTTCAAGTAACTTTTTAATTGCAAAATATTGTCATTGATGAAAATGTACAATTATAAATATGTTACCACTGAGAAAATCTGCTCAAATTCTGAATATAAATAAAATCTGAAAGTGCCAAATAACTTTATAAAAGATAAGTAAGGGAAAGGGCCTTCTCATCAAACATCATTGTTACTTTCTCTTCATCCATGTTTTCTTATGCTATTTTGCAAACAATAACAATAGTAATTATGATAAAAAAAATTTTTGAAAAAATGCCATCTTTTTTTCTTTTCTCTTGAGACAGGGTTTTACTCTGTTGCCCAGGCTGGAGTTCACTCATGCAATCTTGGCTCCCTGCAACCTCCGCTTCCCAGGTTCAAGCGCTTCTCATACCTCAGCCTCTCAAGCAGCTGGGACTACAGGTGCACACCACCACACCTGGCCAATTTTCTGTAGTTTTAGTAAAGATGGGTTTCACCATGTTAGCCAGGCTGGTCTTGAACTCCTGGCCTCAAGTGATCTGCCCACCTCAGCCTCCCAAAGTGCTGAGATTACAGGCATGAGCCACTGCGCCCAGTCGAAAAATACCATTTCACAACTGTATTATCTCTTAGGTACTTTACACAGAAAGAATAAACATTATACAATTTACATTTCTTTAAGTGCATTCTAAGAAGTGTCTCTTACTCAAAAGTCAAATCAATATAGAACCTCATAATTTCCATCCACGTTAAGTGCTACACTTTAAGGTCTCAAACAACAAACCCTGTGAATTTTCCATTTACTGTATTAGATTATTTTTTCTTCTTTCTTAATGTGGCTCCTCTGATTTTGACACAGAGTCTCAATCTCTCATAAGTCAAATAGTGTTGCCAAAAGAACATTTTTAAGTTTCATAGTAAGCAGTTCAGTCAGGCTCTCCACAACTTTTGATGATGGGGTTTGGTGTGGGATTGCAGTTTGTATTCTTTGGTATTTGCTTGGAGTAGACAGATTATGGTCTAAAAGTTTTCTGTCTTGCTAGACTGTCCCATTTCTGGTCTTTTCATAACTGATGATTTTTTTTTTTTAATCTGTGTCCATTAGCCATTCCACATTGTTGGTTTCTCTAACACCCAGCCTGGATATGTGAAACAAAAAGAAAACCTAAGGAGCTCACCGCCATTCTGTCCCTTGGATCTTTAGCCAGCTTGTTTTTTACTCTTCACCTCTTAATATCTTCTTATGATTACTTGATATATAATGTCTAGGGCTTTAGGCTGTATTTAGAGAGAGGAAGAGGGAAAAGTGCATTGACTCCATCTTTCCAGACATAGAAGTAGGCAGGGCAGATCAATTTTAATTTCGTTTCTAGTCTTAGGCCTTTACCCTCAGGCCTAGTTCTTACCCCTACTTGTGGCTTTTCCTGGGTTTTCATGGAATGCCTGAGAGCCCATATCACGGAATGCCACCCAGCCCGTATGAGTTCCCCTATATAGGCTGGGTGGAGACTCCTATAACCTCCTAGCTCTGGATGATCTCTATTACGTTGGTTCAGATTCCAGTCCCATACCAGTCATTCTGTGCCTCACCATGCATAGTTTTGCTCTGAATATGTGTATCCTGATTTTTGGTCAATAATCTTAGAAATTCCACATACAGGTTCCTTAGATCCACCTCTGTATATTTCTTGGCTCTCTTGTACTTTGCCTACGAATTCTAGATGCTTCTGAAACCTCAGCCTCTAGTCTTTGCCTCTTCAGGTCAGGGAGGTCACTACCCCCTCATTAGGCCTTTTTTCTCCATTGTGGTTTGACCATTGCCCTAGACAGAGAGGCTGGAAAAATATGAGGCTTACCACATTTCTTTTCTTTAACGATCATGGTATTTCCTTTATTTAAGGATCATGGTTCTGAGATGCCTGTAGACCAGCACCTGAAAACAATTGCCTCTTTTTTTTTGTCCAATTTCAAACTTATTTACATGTGGGTAATGTAGTACCACTTATAATGACTGGAAGTAGAGATCTCTACACTGGCTTTTAATTTTTCAGTTATTGAGTAAATTGTTAGCAAATATATGTGACAGAGATACTTAGATTTGGATTCATTCAACAAAAAATTAAAACTTTTCCAAGTTTACCCAGTGAGATCTATTATGTGGCTGACAGGGAAAATATATATTATGTGTTAGTCAGAACTCTCCGGAGAAACAGACCCAATAGGATGTGTATGTGTGTGTAGACACGGAGAGAGAGAGAGAGAGAGAGAGAGAGAGAGAGAGAAAGAGAGAGAGAGAGAGAGAGAGAGAGACAGAGAGACAGGGGTTTATTGTAGGGTATTTTCTCACACAATTATGGAAACTAGAAAACCTAGTATCTGCAGGGTTGGGGTTGGCAACCTGGATCTCCAGTTCAGATTGTGTAATTTCTATTCTATTTTCAAGTTCAGTGATTCTTTTCTTTGTCTTCTTGTGTTGAGCCCACTCAATGAGTTTTTATCTTAGTTACTGTATTTTTCAGTTACTACTTCCAGTCTAAGCCTGGTAGACTGGAGACCCAGAAAATCTCATATTCCCATTCAAGTCTGAATGGTGTCTGCTGTAAAAACAGGAAGAAAGGATGTTGAAGATGAAGTCTGAAAGCATTTTTCTAGGGTGTTCTCTTCCTCAGGGGAAGCCAATCTTTTTGTTCTGTTTCTGCCTTCAACTGATTGGATGAGGCACACATACATTATGAAGGACAATCTGCTTCATTCAAAGCCCACTGATTTAAATGTTAATGTCTTTCAGAAACACCCTCAAGAAACACCCAGAATAATGTTTGACTAAATATCTGAGTACCCTGTAGCCCAGCCAAATTGACACATACAATTAATCATTACATATTATTTATGTACTTTTGAATATTTTCTGGTTGTTGCAAGTTAATAATTTTTAAAAAAATATTTAATGTGCTTTAACTTACCTAAAAACATATATCTCATTTTACATACAGTGTGCATTAAAGTAGAATCCCTACTTTCCATTTATCTCTTTTCTCATCTTCTCTCAAATAGACTCTGTTTTTTATAGACATGCTAAATGTCATAGGGTAATGTCATGCATTTTTTTTCACTTAACAAATGTTTACGTACTTTGTACTGTGGTGGTCACTGAATGCTCAGTAATGAGCTAAAGGGACATCACTTAATGATGGAAACAGAAAACATAAACAAGTAAATAGACATTGTGAACAAATCAGATCATGTCATTCCTGTGCCCCAAAACTTCTATTGGCTTCCCATGTAATTCAGCATAAAAGCCAGAGTCTTTATGGCGGCCTCCAAGGTCCTGAAAAGTCTTCCTCTGGCCTCTTAACTCCACGAGCTCACTTTCCGCTGGTGTCCCCATCTCTCATTTCATCTCAGCCATTCTGTCATCCTTGGTTCCTTGATTGCAGAAGGCATGCTCCTACCTGAGAACTTTTGAACTGACTGTTCCTCCTGCCCAAGTATGCTCCATAGGTATTCTTGCTCACTCCATCTGTATCCTAAAGCCTTTCTGAAATATCTTTCTGCGATTATTTTAATTGAATGATTAACCATTCTGCTTAGCTGTAGCTCTTCTCACCTCCCTGTTACTCCTGATACCTCCTTAACCTGCTCTGTTTTGTTCCATTGTACTTATAACCTTCTATCATTTTATGTAATTTCTTTATATATTATTCTTGTTGATGTTTATTGTCAATATCATCTCAGAATTTGTTATATGTGAGCAGGAAGTTTCGCTGACCTGTTCATTACTCTGTTCCCAAGTGCTTATCACATCTGTTGGCCCACAGTAGGCATTTCATACGTATGTATTGAATAAGAGAATAAAAGAAAGAAACAATTGTGGTATGCAGAATTGAGAAATAAATAAACAAGACACCAAGAGAAAGGCTAACAGGTTAAGGGAGGCCTACCCTGCGTAGGATGGCCAGAAGAGGCCCCACTGAAGATTAACTAACTGCTTTGTCAACATAGACTAAAGGATATGATGGGAAAATGTCCCAAGAGGAAGGAGCGATATGAACATCGAATCTACTGCAGAGAAGATAGTTCTCATCTGAAGAACTTGGAAAAAGCTCCTGTGCTCGGGCACAGGGGAGAAAGGGAATGACCCCTGAACGGTGGTAATAGGACTAAGCGGAAAAAGCTCCTGTGGCTCGGGCACAGGGGAGAAGGGGAATGACCCCTGAACGGTGGTAATAGGGCTAAGCAGAGCCTTTGATCCCGTGTGTGTAGGCCTTGTCAGCCAAAGTCAGGTCTTTGGATTTTCTGGGAGTGCAGGAAGAAACACTTTCCAAGGAGGAGAATAGTGTGTTTTAATTTATATTTGCAGAAGATTATTCTGACTGCTGGGTGGAGAACCCCAGCAGTACAGAAGGCAAGAAGACTTTTTAAAAATCTATTAAAATTTCTGTAAAAGATGATGATGTCTTGGAGTGAGGTGGTGACTGTATAGTGAGAAATGGAAAGATTTACAATATATTTTGTATATAGGAAACACAGTTCTTGCTGATGGGTTAGACTGGGGTACAGTGAGAGAGACAGGAATCATTAATGATTCCTTCCACCTTCCTCTAAAATCCCCAAGCACTAAATGGGTAGTTTCACCTTCAACTTATAAGAGCAGAGTGGGATGACGTTTTTAGATGGAATATCAAGAGTCCGTTTGTGCACATGTTAATTTTGAAATGTTTTGGGAACATTCAAGTGGACATATGTAGTAAGCATTTGAAAATACAGAAGTCTGGACTTCTGAGGAAAAATTTAGGATAGAGATGTGAATTTGGGAATTATCATCATAAGTACATTGTTTAAAACCGTGAGAATATTTGTGCACACCCAAGAAGCAAGTGTAGAGATGAAAGAGGGACCTAATTATAATTCTTAGAGTTTGGGTTGAACTGTAAGCACTGGCCAAAATGAATGATACCAATTGGCAACTAGTAAGTAGGAGAAAAGCCAAAGAGAAGAAAGTACCCTAAGAAGGAGGAAGCATTTTCCAGAGGTTCTTGGAATTATAAGACAAGGACAAACATATGTGCACTGAAAAAGAAACTCACTGTGGACATTCACAATGGTATTTTCAGAGGAGAGAAGTGTTAGGGTAAAATCGTATTGCAAGGAGGTGAAGAGTGAATGAAAGGGGAGAATTAAGGATCTGAAAGGGAGCTAAGAAAGGAGGTGGTAGTTACAAGCATATTGTTTTTGTTTTTTATTATTTATTTTATTTATTTATTTATTTTTGAGACAGGGTCTCAATCTGTTGTCCAGGCCGGAGTGCAGTGGTATGATATTGATTGGCTCACTGCATCCTCGATCTACTAGGCTCAAGCAATCCTGCTTCAGCCCCCCAAGTAGCTGGGACTACAGGTACATGCCACCATGTGCGGCTAATTGTTGTACTTTTTGTAGAGACAGCGTCTCACCATGTTGCCCAGGCTGGTCTCAAACTCCTAGGCTCAAGCGATCTGCCTGCGTTGTCCTCCCAAAATGCTAGGATGACAGGCATGAGCCACCACATGTGGCATTTTTTTTGTTTTTTTTTTTTTACTGAAGAAAGTAGAATGTGTTGGTACATATTCTGATGATGGTAGAAAGGTAGTTACAGCTGGTGCAGCAGAGTGAGGCTAGCCAAAGGAGCAAAGTCCTTGGCTGGGCAGGAATGGAGAAATGATGTCCTGAGAGAACACTTTGTCTGTTGAGGGAGGAAGCAAAAGATGGGAGCAGATGCAGACTGCTTCCACTGCGTGTTCTTTCTGCTCTCAGCTGGGCTAATTCAGATGTCTGGTGGTTGACTGGCTCTTTAATGGAGTGCTGGAGACAGCTGGGTCACATGTGTCAACCTTTAGCGGATAGTTCAGGCATCTTCTCACAGTGTTGGCAAATACAGCAGGAGTCCAATCACGTGAAAATTTCTGTTGTATCATATTTGATAATATCCCATTGGCCAAGCAAGCCACATGATCAAGGTTAGAGTCAGAGTTAGGGCAAACAAAGTTACATGGCAAAGAGTGTGAATACGGGGACCAGTGAAGAACCTGGGCCATTAATGCAATCTATTCTAGAACTGGTTAGGGCAGATGAGGGAACCTGGTCCTATGGAATGAGAAAAATTCATCAAATGAATGTTGTGAGAAGGAAAGGTGAGAGCTTAAAGCGGTGAGGGAAAGAAAAGAAATAAACTTTATAAGGAGGGAGAGAGATAACCTTTCATAGAAACTAAGTATAATTTTTGAGTATCCTTTTGTGATTGACTGTCATGAATTTGATACCAATTTGACTACATGCATGATTTTCTTCAGCAGAGATTTGCTTCAAGAATGCAAATATTGGAGAAGGTGAATTCTGGGGTTAATTCAAGGTTGTGGATGTATTATCCCAGCCTATGGAGGTAAAAGGAGTTAAGGAAGTTTCAGTAGTTACTGGGGCATCATAATGATGGACCACATAATTTCATCTGAACAAGAAGAGAAAGAAAGACAAAGGAGGCTGGGCACAGTGGCTCACATCTGTAATCTCGGCACTTTGGAATGCCAAGGTGAGCAGATCACTTGAGGTCAGGAGTTCAAGACCAACCTGACCAATATGCTGAAATCCTGTCTCTACTAAAAATACAAAAAATTAGCTGGATGTGGTGGTGCACACCTGTAGTCCCAGCCACCTGGGAGACTGAGACAGCAGAATCACTTGAACCTGGGAGGCAGAAGTTGTAGTGGGCTGGGACTGCATCGCTGCAGAGCAAGACTCTGTCAGAAGGGAAGGGAAGGGGAGGGAAGGGGAGGTGAGGTGGGGAGGGGAGGGGAGGGAAAAGTAAGATTGGTGAACTGGGGACTTTAATAAGGTCAGACAATGGTTTCCATGAGGATAACTAAGGAAGTATATTGGAAGACTCAAAGTTGTGGTTGGAGGGGGATCTATGAATGCATGATGTTGAGACTGTTGTGTCCTTTTATGCCTGTGCTTCAGATTGTTCTGCCCTGTGTCTGTGGCATTTTACCTTCCTTGTCCACCTGAATAACTAGCTCCTTCCCTAATTTTATCAGGCTGATGTACATGTTCTTTCTCTGTTCTTACCCATGCACATCCTATCAGTAGGGATATTACATGTCTCATAATTGCCGTCTCATAATACCAATCCAACTGCACTGCTAGACTGGGAACTCTTTGTTGATGTCTGCCTTCTTAATTGGCTGGCACAGTGCCTGATGCTCACCATAGATTTAGCTGAAAAAAAGAAGAGTTGACAATGACTTTCGGTGATGGAGGTTATGAGGGTAGATGCCATTGTCTAGGGCAGTGCTGACCAACATGGTAGACCCCATCACAAGTTGCTATGCAAACCTTAATATAATATAATGAAAGTTAATTAAATATAATTCAAAATTTCATTCCTCAGTCACGCTAGCCACATTTCAAGTACCCAATAGACAAGTGTTGCTACTGTGTTAGAAAAGCACAGAGATCTAAAATGTCTATTAGAGCAGAAAGTTCAGATGGATTGCTCTAACATTACAGAGCAAGAAGTTTGGCGGTGGGTGGGCAAGTGCTTATAGAAGATATAAGGAAGCACTGATAGAAGGGGAGAAGGGATAGAAAGGAAACCAGAGTGCTAGGAAGTGGGCCCTAGGGATGATTTTCCACAAGAAGTCTTGTAGGTTATGGGAAAAACTCACAAATTGCCACAAGAAATTAGATGTGTAAAGTGGTAGTGTTACAGTAAAGTGGCAGTGTTAAGAGACTACAGTAAAGTGGTAGTGTTAGGAGAATGGCTTTTTTTTTTCTTTTGGGATGGGAGAGTGAAGTATATTTACAAAGAGAAGTTTTGCTACTAAGAAAAAGAAAAAAAGTGAAGAAGGGAAAGGATGGAGGTCATCAAGAACGCAATTTCCAGAGGCCAGAGGAAAAACTGGGATCTAGGGCGTGAGCACTGGGCTAGGCCTTGAGAAAAATGCACATATAAGTTTTTGTTTCAGAAAGCCAGACATCCATTTATTCAACTGTATTTATTGAGCATCTATTTGTGCCCAGCACTTTTCTAGATGTTAAGAATTCAGCAATAAGTAAAACAGAATAACTGGTTTTATGAAGCTTACATTCTGACATTGGAGACAGGAAAGAAAGAAGTAAAGTATATGGCATGTTACAGAATGATAAGTACAATAGAGAAAAAGAAAGCACAGCTGGAAGATGGAAAGTTTCAGAGGCACAGGATGGTGGTGTTATGGTGGTTAATGTTAGATAAGGTGACCAGAGACATCTCAATGAGAAGGTGAAGGAAGGAGGGGACAGTCCTAGAGATGAGTGGCTATCAGATAACTGTGGAGGTTGGGAGAGAAATTAAAGGAGTTCATTTTTTTTTTTTTTTTTTTGGAGATGGTGTCTCACTCTGTCTCCCAGGCTAGAGTGCAGTGGTGTGATCTCAGCTCACTGCAAGCTCCACCTCCCGGGTACACACCGTTCTCCTGCCTCAGCCTCCCGAGTAACTGGAACTACAGGTGCCTGCCACTCGACCGGCTAATTTTTTTTGTATTTTTAGTAGAGACAGGATTTCACCGTGTTAGCCAGGATGGTCTCGATCTCCTGACCTCATGATTCTCCCACCCTGGTCTCCCGAAGTGCTGGGATTACAGGTGTGAGCCACCACGCCCGGCCTGAAGGAGTTCATTCTTAATGATACTTGTTGCCTTGGAAAAATCTTGTGCTGAGGATGATGAGTATGGCAGAAGGTTTGAGTGGGTTTGAAGGAGGGGTGGTCCACTGCAGAAAGTCAAAATATCATCGTCAATAAAATTAATTAAAATATATATTTTTTTCACCCTGCACTAAAGATGCAGCAGTGTGCTTTTAATTTGCATATTATTTTTGGTCATACTTTACCCAGCCACTGTCTGCTGCAGTCATTGAGTGGAAAATATTACTTGACTCCTATCAAAGGTTGCCTGTTAAGTTTGTAAATTTTGTGAACTGATACCCAACTTAAAATTTTTTATTATTCATGGGAAAAAAATCACATAACTCAAAAACCAGATGCTAAATTACTAAAGGGTCCAGAAGACTATGAACTTGCATAATTGAAGAACTCGAGCAGAAAGGGTATTACAGTTACAGAATGGAGTCCCAAGTTATGTTCTTGAATAAATTTAAGGGAGTTAGCAGAGCATTTGAAGATTTTTGTTCCATTTTTCTTTACTTAGGATAAATGAATATATTCATAAGTCACTAAGGTGATTCAGAAAAACAAATTAAAAATGTATCTTGTAGGTTAAAGATTATATTAGAAGTTAGATCGTCAAAAGAGTGAGGCAACGTTGAAACAGTGATACTTGCTTAATGTAATATGAAGGATTCTTGATACTCTTGATGAAAAGAAAAATGGACAACTTTCTCTGAACAGTTAGGATTGTAGAGTGCTGTAAAACTAATCAGATGCTATTTTCTTTTAGAAGCAGAGGCAGATTTTTATAATTTAATAAACATGCTAGAAAACTGTGTAAAAATTGACTTGAGGGAAAAAGAAACATCTGGAACCTTTGCAGCATATATCTGGGAAGTAGGGCTGAGGAATCTATTGATGGAATAAATGACTGCCTAACTGGGAGATCCTGTACCCAAGTATTTCCTCACAGGTCTCTTTCTATTGTGAAATTCCACTATTAGTAATTTGTTTCTTTGTTTAAGCTTTGTGCGTGTGTAGGGTCCAGAATTTGTTTTGTCTCCCTTTCCTTCTCTTTCTTTCTTTCCCCATCAAGTGTCAGTGCTCTTCAGCACTGACACCTCCACCTCAGGCCTCTGTTCTGGTTACTGTGTATTTTCTTCTGCTGCCACCATCTTGAGCCAACTGTGTAGTTGTGATTCTCCAAACCTCATCGACTGCTCTGGACTCACTCAACCAACAGCCTACTGGATATAATAATAGTAATAAATAATAATGAATGCCCTTTCTGAATGGCTTACACGCACCATATATCAGGCTCTTGACCAATAACTTTAAAATGTGATCCCATTTGATCCTCATTAGCCTGTGAGGTTTGCAGAGGAGGAAACCAAAACACATTAAATATAGGTAACTCACTCACGATTTCATGGCATACAACAGCTGTGACCTAAACCCAGATCTGTCTGATTCTAAAGCCCTTGCTTTAATCACTACCTTATACTAGCTTTCCATTTAGCTATGCCACAAGAACTTTAAAATCAACATATCCAACCAAGTATCATTTTATTCTTCCCTCATCTACTCCTTCTCCTGGGTTCTGGATCCTACTTAATGATCTCACCATCTACTCAGGCACTTTAGTGAGAAGCTGGGAGCAGGGCCAGCTTCATGGACATGTGACCTGTGTAATTGCCCAGGTGCCATGCTCAGAAGGACTCTGTGCTTGGCTTCCTCTCAGCCATCTCCATCTTGATATTCTTAATAATTTTAAAATAATATCATTTTGTGCTGGGCCCCACATATCACATAGCTAGTCCTGCCTAGAAGTCATCTTTGACACTTTCCTTGCCTTCCTGTGTTCTTCTCACCCTTTCCTCCACCTCTGATTTGTGATGCTGATTCTTTCTCTTAAACCCCACTTGAGCCTCTACCTTCTTCCCTATAGTACTAAATTTCATTGTCTTCATTTAGGTCCTCAATATGTGTTTACTTGATTACTACAGAGTCTCCTCTCCCCATTTCTAGTCTCAATTTCCCATAATTGGTGCTATGCATTATTTCAGAAGGAGCTCTTAAAGTATACTTGTTTATACTACTCCTCTTCTTGTAGCCCTTCAATGACTTCCCATTTCCTGTTGGAATAAAGTTGACTCTTTTTCATGGCATGCAGTGCTCTCAGAACACTGTCCTTTGCCTGTCTCCTTAGCTGTGTCTCTCACTGCCTCTCTGTTAGTGCAGTTTTCCAGTCATGCTGAAATGAACACTGGGTTGACCATTTCATGCATATGCACTTGATAGTCCTCATTCCTGGACTTCCCTTTCCTCCCTTATCTCTCATGATATAGCTTAAGCATGTCCTCCTAGGAACAGGCTTTCTAGAACTTTCTCTGCTTTTTCCCAAAGGCAGTTGATCATCCCATTCCTTACAGCATTCAGGACTTGTTATATATCTTTATTAAAGACATAAAGCAAATACTGTATTAGGCTAAGCCATTGAAATGGCTGTTTCTGTAGCCCTTGTAGCCATGGTTGGACATCTGCAATTTCTAGTAGCTTGACCTGTACTCTGTTTTGATTTCTGGAAATTTTATTTAATTGTGAGTTAAGGACAGAGACTTTTGTATTAAACATTGTGCTTCCATTGTTGAGGATAGTACTGGGCACAGAGTAGGTAAATGAACTTCATGGAAAGAACAACAAAATGGAGAACACTGTGAGGACATGATTAATCTGAATTGAAAATGGTCACGTGTTATAATAAAATTATTTGTTCTAGATAATTGTAGAATGTGGATAGTTTTACATAAAGTGCAATCTCTGAGCCAAAGGAAGCCCAAGTATTTCAGTATAAGGGTTCAACCAATCTGAAATGTTTCTTATAGAGTCCTTGTCAAAACTTTGTTTATAAGGCCAGTTTGTAAAGCTCAAACTTTTACTGTTAAAGGAAAACTGTGAGAAAGAAGCTTTCAGGGATTTGAAGTGACTCGTTTTCTTTAGAGCCTAAGCAGATATACCTGTGGGCTTGGAAGAAAGCATTGCCATCTGACACAGGCACCCAGGATTGATAGATGATGAGAACCCTGGGGATGGTGAAGGAGGACAAAGACCAGCCTTAATGGGCTTTGAGAACCCATTTTGGTGCCACTTTCTAAGAAAAGTCTATAACATTTACTGATGTTTTGTGGATCGCCATGAACCCCCCACAGTAATTTCTAAAGTTTTCAGATTCTGGTTCTAGATTTAGCCTTAATACCTGCTTCAGGTTCTGTTCATTTTATCACCTTTGAGGACATTGAAGCCCTGAAGCGTTTTCAGTCTGAATGTTTCTGTAGAAATCCCTCCCAGGAGAGTGCCTAAATAAGGGAAATGAAGCCTACTTGTCTAGGAATAAGGAAGGCATCCTAAGTGAATGTTTCATGTTCCCACTCCATTGATTTTACATTATTTTGTTTTTCGTTGATCATTGTATTCATCACACACAAATGTTGTGCCCAACACTAGTCCATACATTGTGAAATATGGAAAATAAAAGCTCAGATGCATCAAGAAATTTACAATCTACCTAGGATGCCCAAGGCAGCCCTCCAGCCTCCCAGTTAGAGAATGATTAGAGGTAAGCTTTTGTGGTACTGAACACCTACGTAGGAATTTAGGTAAAGGTGTGGTTCCTTTGGGTTGTAGTATCAGAAAAGACATGGAGATGCTGAGCCTCCAGGTGAGCCTGACACTAAAGAATGGAGAGGAATGGTTGCTGTGGGCTTGTTCCCTCAACCATTAGGCTTTGATGAGAGGATGAGGGCTTGCAATAGCTGGGGTTCTCCAGAGAGAAAGAACCAATAGAAGATCTATCTATCTATCTATCTGTCTATCTTCTCTCGATAGACAGATAGATAGATAAATATAGATGTATATATAGAATAGAAGATATAGACATATATATACATAGAGAGAGAGAGAGAAAGAGAGAGATACAAGAATGGCTTTATTAGGGAAATTGGCTCATGTGATTATGGTGCTGAGAAGTCCAGTGACTGGCTGTGTGCAGGCTGGGGACCCTGGACTGCCAATAGTGTGGCTTAACAAAGTCCAAGATTCCTTCAGAATCAAGGAAGTTGATGGTGTAACTCTCAGTCCGAGGCTGAAGGCCTGAGAACCCAAGGGACCACTGGTGTAAGTCCTGGAGTCCAAAAGCCAGAGAGCCTGGAGTTCTGATGTCCAAGGATGGGAGAATAATATATTCCGGCTGCAGGAGAGAGAGGAAATCACCTTTTTCTCCTTTCTAGGCTCCGGCCGATTGGATGGTGTGCATCTACATTGAGGGTAGATCTTCCCCATTTAGTTCACTGACTTACAGGCCGATATTCTTCAGAAACGCCCTCACAGACACAGCCAGAAATAACCCTTTACCAGTTCTCTAGGTAATCCTTATTTCAGTTAAGTTGACAGCTAAAATTAACTATCACAGTGCTGAAAATCACTGTGGGGTCATGAGATGGGGAGGGGAACGGTGAGTCCAGGGAATCTTTTCATATAAAGAGAAACATAAGACTTCCTGAGAGACCGATTATAGGCAATCAAGAAAGCAAAATTCAAGGTGTCTAACCTAAAACCTGTCAGAATAGCAGTCCTGCTGGAGTTATTTGGAAACGGTAGTTGACTGGACTTTGTTTTGGGAAGGGGATGTGGGAGAAGGAGAGGATAATGCTTGACATGTAACTTGAGGAGCTAGACTCCAATGGGGAGCAGTGCTTCCCAGCATGTGATTTGAGAAATGTAGATTATGACAGGATGTTAATAGGTGCTACCTAAAGATGGATAAATAAATAAGTAAATAAATAAAAGAGAGAGCTCTATGGCCAAAGACGCTACAAAGATTTCGTATAAAACCAAGGCAATTTAGGTTTTTTCTGTTTTTTGTTTGTTTGTTTGTTTGTTTTGTTTTGGTATGGTAGGACTTCTCAGATTTTCTCCCATGAGAATATTCCCTGTAAGAATAGTCAATGTTCAGCAATTCCTTAAGTTACTCGATAGTAGTCCAGTGGAGCATTCCCTGGGACTGTCATTTTGTAGTAGATGATTTATAAAATAACAGAGAATCTCAGAGAAGACACTGAGCTAGGCAGTGGAAGTTGCAAGGAGAGAATGCAATGGAGACCATGCATTTTAAGAAGCAGGCAGTCATCACTCCCAAATGATTTGAGAAAAAAACATTTCTCTTCCATCCTTCACTATAAATAAATAAGAGACGTA
Organism: Colobus angolensis palliatus; assembly: GCF_000951035.1. NCBI lineage: Eukaryota > Metazoa > Chordata > Mammalia > Primates > Cercopithecidae > Colobus > Colobus angolensis. The sequence goes on along the minus strand of NW_012116599.1, from coordinate 5,806,273 downwards.
AAGATAATTTGAGGATGAAAAGTGAGATTTGCAGCTGCCCCACTAATATCCAGAGACATGGCCAGTGAAGAATCTGTGAGTCCTGGATGATGTAGCTCAAGGAAAGAGGGCTAATGATAGCAAGATAAACAACTAATGTTTACAGCTAGGTGCATATCCAGTTTTATTAGCTGTCAGTTGTTGCTTTTTAAAGCAAATGACAAAGATTTATGACCAGTCAAAGTTATCTGATGTGCAGTTTAAGTTAATTGCTGCCATGTTAGATTTCAGAGCCAGATTCTATTTTGGGAAGACCAATTTGGCAGTTGCCTTAGCTTGTATGTCAAAATGAGCTGCATGTATGTAAGAAAAATGAGCTCCATTAAAGTTGGTTAAAACGCATGTTTTTTACTTTGAAGTGCAAACACACACACATTAGAGAAAGTTTTGCTCTTTTAGGATCTATGTAATATTTGGATTTAGGATTGAATATAGGGAACCACACATTTTGTAAATTCATAACCCTAGGCATCATGAATCTGGAATAGACGAGATGCTTATAATTACCAGAGGAATAATTTTTGCTACCCTATAATACTGTTTTCTGTTTTATCTCTTTGGGACCAACACTGAACTTAAGTCTTCTGTTTATTTATCGTAATAGATTATTTTTATCCTTCCATTGACCCCACTTCCAGATTCACTTTGAAGGATGGATGGCTGTTGATAAACAAACTCTCAGTGTATTTCTTCTAGAGCAGGGTTGGCAATGCCTTTTAAAATATTTATTTGTGTACTTGATCCAGCCAAGTTGTTCAGAGGTGCACTTTTTTCCATGTGAGTCATAACAAATTCTGTCCCTAACACTGTGCAAACACACACACACACACACACGCACACATGCAGACACACAAACTTCTAGCTCATATAGATAAGCTGTGATTCCACTGAAATGAAATAGATACCACAAGTCACACATGAATTCTTTTCATTAGGCCTTTCTTATCCCTTTATTGTTGTTAAAAACTGTGAGATTATTAATGGTTTGCAAAATCTATTTTGGGATCTAAAATATTTCAATATATGTTTAAATGTTAGTAGGATAAAGCATTATAAAATCTAGAATTATCTTGATTCTTCTGCTACCCCAATATATTCCTTCTTTTTTTTTTTGTATTCTATAGTTAGTGGCACCTGGAATTTCACTTGGGCATGTAATAAATGCACTAAGATTTTCAGGAAATAGAGATGATTGACATCTTGTCCCATCATTAACATGCTCACAGACTGGTGGTGAGAAAAATGGGGAGGGGAGGGTTGTACACATGTATCTCAGCTACACAGACTGTTGTGACTGCTCTGATGGGATGCTATGGACAATGGGAGAGAGAAGAAAGATGTTGGGGTCTGGGGACACAGGGAGTAGGTTGTAAAGGGCTCATGTTGGGTGTGAGTTCTTGAAGAGTGGGCAAGATTCTGATAGATGGTATAAAGAAAAAGTCACTAGGCCAGGCACGGTGACTCACGCCTGTAATCCCAGCACTTTGGGAGGCCGAGGCGGGTGGATCACGAGGTCAGGAGATTGAGACCATCCTGGCTAACACGGTGAAACCCTGTCTCTACCAAAAATACAAAAAAATTAGCCGGTGTGGGGGCGGGCGCCTGTAGTCCCAGCTACTCTGGAGGCTGAGGCAGGAGAATGGCGTGAACCCGCGAGGCGGACCTTGCAGTGAGCCGAGATCGCGCCACTGTACTCCAGCCTGGGCTACAGAAGGAGACTCCGTCCCCTCTCCTCGCCCCCTGAAAAAAGGACACTATAGGTAAAGATAGAATGATAAATAAAGTCATGTGAATGTCAGAGTAAGGAAGAACCTGTTTAAGAATCTGCACTGTAGGGTGAACAAGACTGTAAGGGGATTTGAGTATCATGCTTAAAAGTTTAGATTTTATTATCTGGAAAAAAAAAAAAAAGTGGGTAACCATTGAGAGAGTTTAAGAAGGAGAGGGTCACGATTTTACCTTATCTTTCTTAGGCTCCATGGTTGGTAATAAATATCTAAAGTAGGGCAGTGACTTCTAGAGTGTCAAGGAAGGGGCTGATGAGAGGTAGACTCAATAAAGCCACCTAATTATAAGAAGTAGGCTAGTTCTTTCCTTTCTTTCCTTGTTCTGTGATCCAGAATGCGTCAATTTCTAGAAAAAAAATGTAGTCAGAGCATGAGGATGATAATGGATCTTCTTGATCATCCAGTGAGCCAGTTCAACCTGCTATTTGGAAAATGAGACTCAGTGATTCTCCCAAAGCCTTGTCAATAGAAAGTGACATAATACAGTGAAGAGCCCAGATCATGGCTTGCTTTGAACATGAACCTCTTCCAATTAATAGCTATTTCTCTTGGGCAGAGTTTTTAAAATTACTGAATATCATTTGTCTCTCCAATAAAATGAGAAAATTAATATCTTCCACATTTGAGAATGAAAGAGAAAAGAATATATAGTTACAATTAGTTGGACTGTTTATACGGGCCAAGCACTGTTCTTTGCACTTTAAATGGGTGAATGCATTTAATGCTCACAAATATATTTATGTTAGGCACTATTTCACAGGTTACAAATTAAGACTGAGAGAGGTTAAAAAATTTGATCCAATGTCACATAGCTAGTAGGAGGTAGAGCTGGGATTCAAGCTCTTGAGGATGGTATGTATTAAGTTTTAACAGTTTCTGAAAATATTGGTAGAATTCAGTAAATGACGGCTTTTGTTATTGTTGTTACTGGCTTCCTCTCTCTGCATTCCAAGACATCCTGTCCTTGCCTCCAGATGGAATTCCTTAAAACACAACCTTGATCGTGTTACTCCCAAGATCTTTTTTGTTTCTGATTTCTGTTAATTAAATCCAAACTCTTTAGCATGGTGTTAGATGCTCTCTGTAACTCGGATTCTTTCCTACGTATAAATATTATCTATCATTATTTCCCTTGTCATCTCTTCTGGTGAGCTGGTTTTTGTATGAGGCCATCCATTCAGACAATACCTAAGGGGCCTCTGGGTCATGGAAATGAGTACCCTGGGAACTATGAGGCGACAGGGAGAGGGGGAAACTGGCAAGCAGGGGTGTGTGTAAATACTTCTACTAAGTTCCTGCCAAGGGTGTTCATGGGAAAATGTTTGCTGACCATTGCTGGATCTTTAACTTTTTAAAGTAAGGCTTGGCACTTGAATTTGTATATGAAATTTATCAATTTTTGAATGCTGTCAATTGAATTGAAAAATTAATCTGCAGCATAATTAAAAAGTATATCCATGGGCTGGATTTGGTCTGTGAGCTTCCATTTTGAGACTTCTTATCTCAGTCCTGAGTATAATTCATGTTCCTCCAGCTATCTACCTTTGTTTATACTCTTCCTTTTGTGTAGAATGTTCTGTTGTCGCCATTTCATTCTATCAGAAATCTTCCCTGCCCTTCAGTACCCAGTGCAGGGGCCACCAGAGCCTGCCTTGCTCCAGTGTGTTGACCTCATCTAAACACCACTGGTATTGCTTGCTGTTCATGCCTCTTATTTGATGCTCACAAAATCTTTTGCCTTATCATTATTTTTGTATATGTCTTTGTTTTTTGTTTTGTTTTGTTTGAAATGGAGTTTCGCTCTGTCACCCAGGCTGGGGTGCAATGGTATGATCTCGGCTCACTGTAACCTCTGCCTCTCTGGTTCAAGTGATTCTCCTGCCTCAGCCTCCCAAGTAGCGGGGATTACAGGCACATGCCACCATGCCCAGCTAAATTTTGTATTTTTAGTAGAGTTGGGGTTTCACTGTGTTGGCCAGGCTGGTGTTGAACTCCTAACCTCAGGTGATCTGCCTGCCTTGGCCACCCAAAGTGCTGGGATTATTGGCACCCTGCCTGGATATGTCTTATATTTACTGTTTTGAAAGCCAGGCTGTATTTTTTTAGATTATAGTTTAACCATAACTGCAGTATCTGTTATGGGGTCTTAGAATAGCTCTTGTACAGCATAAAGTCATTGAATGAATAAAATGATGTATCTCAAAAGATTTTAAAATTACTTTTGTATATATGTGAAAAAATAGCTAAAGTTTTATGTCTTTAATCATAGAATTAACATTATATTACTTAGAAACAAACCTTTATTTGTAGAAAAAACAAACCCAATTTTATTTTCATAACTCTTGGAGAATGGATGGTTATTTAGTATCACATAGTACAAATATTTCATATAGTTGATATGGTATATTACATTTTTAAAGCTTTTTTCCTTCAGGGGTTTTAACCTAATGCATATTCTGTGAGGTTAGGGATCTTTTGAGGTATAATTGCTTTGGAATTGTTGAAGAGGAAAATTGTTCTAAAACATTCTGGAAATGCAGTGGGCTGTTTATTCCTCTCTGCTTCACACTGATTAGGCAAGTGTTGTAAGATCTTAGGCTTACCTTATAAAGATGCTAAGTTCTCAAATTGCCTAGGGTAAATGAAATTTAAATGTATTCTCAGAGCAATTACTTGAAAATTCTCACATTGAATCCTAGGTTATGAGTGTGGACAGAGAAAAAACAAGGCAAAGAGCTATAGAGTTTCAAATAGGAGTTTAGCAAAAATTATATATAAGACAAATATAGATATATATGAAAGTTTAAAACATCTTTTTATTCTAAGGAATAGCATAACATATTTATCTAAATCACACTATAGAAAGAGGGAAGATTCCCAACATCTGTTGGACATATTAGTACAGGGATGTTTGAGCTGGTCAGCCCTATAATATTTTGCTTTCTACTGCACGAAATAACACACATATGGCAGTTTGTCTGTGTGCTATAACAAGTTCCCTTTCTGACTGAGATTTGTGAATATTTCCAGGGGCTGATCACACTTGTTAAAACAAGGGGGAAATTCCTCTTAGATGAAAGAGTATATAACTTTAAGGACTGGTGGAATAATGTACTAAGTTCTTAGATGTGAACTCTAGAAAAAGCTGTGACTTTGTAACTGATAATAATGTCCACTGTTCAACAACATCTTTGTGCCCAAATAAATTTGTACCTGATAAT
>NW_012116599.1:5783023-5801039 GCF_000951035.1 Colobus angolensis palliatus | reverse complement strand
TTTTTTTTAGTAGAGACGGGGTTTCACCATGTTAGCCAGGATGGTCTCGATCTCCTGACCTGGTGATCCGCCCGTCTCGGCCTCCCAAAGTGCTGGGATTACAGGCTTGAGCCACCGCGCCTGGCATACCTGATAATCTTGGAGTATTTTTTTAATTTGAAAAAAAATGCAGTCACTGCTTTATGCTTCATTGGAGCAAAGTTTGAAATGAAAGAAAATGAATCTCTCCCCTTTTTCAGTAGCATTTATTAATCCCCTACTATATTCTGGTCATTGGGAGTTCTAGGAATCAAGTGAAAAGCACTTTCACTTGATTAAAAAAATCAATAATAGAATAAAAAAAGTTCTCGGCAATTGTAATGCAAGATGATGATTGTCATAATTAATGCAGAAAATGCAGGAGAATGCAATCTGCACCTTCTTTGGGAAACCAGAAGAAGAACAGGAGCTAGGACTTCCAAGATGTATAAGGATATGCTTGGGAGCTCAGGCATGAGAGGACAATGCAGGCAGAGGAGCCATAAGTGCAAAAGCCCAGAGGCTTGATAGTCAACCCAGGTCTGGTTCAGAGAAGGGCTAGTAATTTGGTGTGGTCATATGAGTGAGTGTGAGGGATGAGGCGGGTCAGAACACAATGGGCATCGTATATCCACCAAGGTTTGCTAAAATGTATCCTGGAGGGGAATATTCCTATTGCATTTTGATAGCTTTGAAGAGCAAAGTTATAACACTTAAAAGGAGGGTTAATTAATGTGATATTTCGATGTCTGTCTGGTTCAAGTATCAGGTACTGGTCTGCTTTCAGTTTTCTGCTTTCGGTTAAAATTTAGAACTTATGCCTAAATCAATGAAGCCTGTTCATGATTGTGTGCATGTGTGTGTGGTGTGTGTTCTCAAGGTAATAGAGAAGATATGGATAGACAGAGGAGTCAAGTAACCTTTCAGAGAGGTCTTACAGATTAATTCACTGTGGTTGCAGCACAGTAGGGTTTTGAGAAAATAATCTGAATGTGGAGGGACACTGTTTGGGGTTAGGGAGAAAGTCATCTAATAGGGATTGGATAATGTGAGGAAGAGAAACATATAGCAATGAGTTGAAAGAGACAGCCTGTGCAAGAAAAGGATAGAGGATCTGTATTTGGATTTACAATCCCTTTTTTTGGCAAGTAGCCCCACTGCCTACCATCTGAAGACACTGGGGCTTGGAGAGGTTCAGAACTTGTCCCAGAGTCTGACACCCAGCGAATAGCAAAGCTTCTTTCACACCCAGGAAACCTGTCTCCCGAACATACTCACATTAACCACTTTGGCATTTTCCACTCTAGACCTGTCTTCTGTTCCATTGTATTGTTTGTCAATACAGTAGCTGTATTGTTTAGTTACAGGTTACTGACATTTGTCAATAGACCCAGACTTGTGAAAGCTCAAAGGCTTAATGAATAAAATGATTAAATACCGCATGTTAAGACAAGAAGCTGTCTTCTTAGTGTGCTTCAAGTGTAGCAGTTGGAATGAAAGTCTATTCAGACCAATCCTCATCCTTCCCCTGGATATTAAAGACTGAACCTGGGAAAGAAAGAGCCATTTTTGCTCTTTGACAAAAGGCTATAAAGATGTGATCTTAGAACTGTTGGGAGCCATAACCTTCACCAAGCAGAGGCATGAGAGTAGAGATCTACCTGCAAAGAGATGTGGAGATGAGATTTGAAAAGAGAAGGGTCCAACTGTGCCCCAGGTATTCAGTCCTTGTCATACCTTAGTTTAGAAGACCGTTTCCTTTTCCAATATTTAACTATGTGAATCCATCAAATCCCTTTTTCAACTGAGTTACCTACTGAATTGGATACTTTGTAGCCCTAACTCTGAATATTTGACTGAATATATTCCTCATTCTTAGAATAGTTCAGTACTTAAAATTTATATTTTCACTGCATATTATACCTATAATTTAGGTATAAAAATAATTAGGCAAAATGAACTGATACCTAATGACACTACTCCAAACAATTATCTTTCTTTGAGCTAGTACAAGTAAACTTTTATTTGTTACTTGGCATTTAATAATCCAGCACTCAATAGGGTTTTCTTGATTGACAACAAGTGAAAATGTGAAAGAAAGATATACTGAATAAATGACTCAAAGAGAATAGGAGAAATAGTCCTTATAAAATGGGGTTAAAACCCCACTTTAATGAATTGCTTTTGACACCTTCTGTAGCAAATTTAAATGGTTAGACTAATTAGGCCTTAAGGTGCTGAAAAACTTTAGGATGCCCTTTGAGTGTGATATTAAAACTAGGTAATACATGTAATGCAAGAGTATTGACCAACCAGAATGAATGTTGCCCTTCAACAACTGATATATGGCTTTATCGGTGTGGCAGGTATGGCCTGAACACAGTAACACTTACTGAACACAGGCTGGTCCTCATTCCAGCTTCTAACCTTTTCATGAAAGGTTACTTTACTCCTCTGTCCATCCATATCTTCTCTGTTACCCTGAGAACATCCTGCTATCTCACACACCTGCACACACACGCACACAATCCTGAACAGGCTTTATTGACTTAGGCATAAATTCTACTAAAAGCAGAATTGGTCCCATGGGTTTAACAAACACATGTTTTTCCTATTAAGGTGAGGGTGGCTTGTTTTAAAATTTAAACAAGCGTTCTGTGTTGTATGACTATCATTTGACTATTTTTGGCACCTTAATAACCATTATTTATGCAATCCTCCTTACAGTAAAATGTCTTCTATGTCTCTCAAAACAGCATAGGATTCCCTGGGTCCACAAGAAAACCTATTTGACCTCAGTAATACTTTTTCCCATAGGAAGTTCAAAGTGGTTTGGACTTCATGCTTTATGTTTGAAGGTGCTACTGTTGCTGATTTTAGCTTTTGTACTTGGCCTGCTCACCAGCAGAGAGATACGTATGAATTATCAAAGGCAAGGGTGATTTGAATGCTTCACCTTTGAGCCCGGAGCTAAGTGGCCCCCAAAGTGAGAGCCAGTTTAGGGAGTAATTTAGTGAAAAGTAGCTCTTTAGTGTGTTCAACATGTAACTCAGGAACTCATGCTCTTTCCTCACAAATTCTGTCCCAGGCTTGACTGTTAGTCATTATAGAGAATTTTGACATGTGCATGATTATGATAAAAAGTTTAGTGCACTGTGGTTGAAGCACAGCAGAGTTTTGAGAAAAGATTCACAAGGTGGAGGGACACTGTTTTGGGGTAGGGAGAAAGCCATCTAACAGGAGTTGGATAATGTGAGGCAGAAAAAAATCTAGAAACAAGTTGAAAGAGATAGCCTATGCAAGAAAAGGATAAAAGGGCAAAAAAATACAGTTTAATAAGGATGACAGCAACGAGGCTGATATTGTATGAAGAGGACAAAACCATTAGGTTTACAGAGAAACAATCCTAGAACTGTTTTGCTTCCTTGTAAATGAGTCTCCCCAAGAATGAGACTTGAGGCATTCAGGGTGATGGAGAAAAAGACCAAATAATTGGGGGCTTTGGAGGACACTCAGAAATTCACTTACATTGATTCCCTGACTTCCGCTAAGGGAGGGAGAACATGAAAGTTCTTCAACTCCAAGGAGTTCCAGCAGAGATCCAACATTTTTCTATTAATTCTGTAACAAGAACTTACTGAAATCTAGAAACTCTACTAGCCACTTCAATAAAAAAAGAAATTCAGATTGTTCCATTCATCCAGCGACACAGGAAAAATACTATTAAAAAGACAGCAAAACAAATGCTTGCATTCACACTCATTTCTATGTGGTAAGGCAACAAATACATGGGAAACCAAATCAGCAGTAATGGGGTTACGGCCCCCAACTAATGTGCTGCAATGAATGCTCAAAACTAGCAATCTTCTCTGCATGTTTGTAGTTTCAAACAGCTCCAGAGATAAAAATTATTTGTATTAGTTCTTTCTTTATAAGTGGCATTAAGGTTTGTAGAAATGGGAAAGTATGAATTGTAGGTGGAAAAGTATACAGTTTTCCTATGAGGCTGGACTTACAGGACCTCCTGTAAAATGTATGTTTACTGTTATGGAGAGACAAAGGACCTAATGTAGGGAGGAAAGAAGAGAGGTTGAAAAAAATAAAATTAAAGCATTTTATGAATCAGGCAGTTCGTACTTCATTGTGCTTACATACTGGTAGGATATTATGTTAAGCACAGCTTATACCAGGAATCAATAAACTATGGTTCAAGGACCAAATCCAACCCACCATTTGTTTTTATCAACAAAATGTTATTGGATAAAGCCATGCTCACTGGTTACACATCTTCTGCCACCGTAATGGCAGAGTTGAGTAATTGCTACAGAGAACATATGGCCTGCAAGCCTAAGATAGTTACTACCCATCCATTTACAGAAAAAGTTTATAAACCCCTGCTTTAAATAGTTTGAGGCTGCAATACTTACAGGTATTCCTAAGGATTTACAGTCATAGGTAGACTACAATGAGTGGGTCGCCCCATAGTCTTTGGGAACGGTTGAGATGAAGATGAACTTTGAGTGTAGGTGGAAAGATGATCAGAAAAAGGTCTATGTGTTCTAATGGTGTGTGTTGAAGGGGCAGGGCCCAGCGTGCTGATTCTCAGCTGCTGCCTGCAGGATCCCTGTGATTTGCTGACCTCAGATCTGCTTTCCAGCCAGCTTTCCCTTCATTCTTGCCACATGAAACTTTAGCCACCTGCCCCAGCATCAGTGAGGGCCCCCCAGAGGTAGGGGCTCAAACTGATTAGCCCAATTTGTTATACTTGAGAATTTGGTGGTGGGAAGTCATACAAAAATGGTATACTGTTAAACACAGGCACTTACTGAAGAGGGTGTTATGGGATAAAATACCCATCATGTGATGCATACAAAAGGCATAAAATATGTAATTTGAGGGAGAGCCACCAGCTGGTGTCATGAGCCAGGAATTCCCAAGAATGATGGGATTTGAGACAGGCTCTCAGGAATGGGAAAATATGGGTATATGGAGAAGGGTGGAATATTCACACTTGTGAAATCAGTGGCAATTTCCTCTTCTCTAGAACAGAGCTAAGCAACAGCTGGCTGACTTCCTACAGAGAACAGCCTTTGTACACAGGGACTAAAGACATGGTCGAGGCGTTATACTCTAGGATTAAACAACCTCAGACCTTAAAGATATGGAATTTCTCAGCACAATTCTCACTATTGTTCATTCAGGAATTTTTATTTGTCTGATCACATTTCTCCCCAGTGCTATTACAATGTAAAGCCACAGGAGATATTTTGCAATTTACACATTGACAAAGAAAGAAACGCTTATTCATAATCCATTTAAATGAAATTCACATGGAATGAATTAAGGTAGAAACAGCAATAAGCTTATTTTCAAGGTAGGGAAATTGAGGTGTGAGAACAGTTTCCCAGAGTGACAATTAGTGCCAGATTAGTTACTGAACTCAAGTCTATTAACTTGGAGTGCATAGAGCTGATATAGAGTCAATATGCATGAGTGAGACTTAGTTGAGATATTTTTTCAAAATTTCCTTTTTGGTTGGTGAATATTCACTGCTTTGAGTTCCAAAAGGCTGAGGTGACTCCAATTCTTGCTTTTGCCAGGAAAGTCCTGGTTTACACCTGTCATTCTCAAAACTGCCCCAGTTTGGGTGATAAATTATACCCCATACCCCCTTGGACCTCTTTAAAAACGAGCAAGTAGTTGATGGGGGTTTAATGCCCACAGAGTCAGGGACTACGGAGGGGAGCATGGCCCACACGGTGTCCTAGCCTAAGCAGTTATTAAATATTTTCAATATTACTCCTGTTGGCTTAGTGTTATTCAGAGTCACAAATTCTCTAGGTGGCTCACAGTCATTCTCCTGCATCCTGTGGCTTTGACAGCACCCTGCAGAGGGGAGGACTCTTATGAACTGTGTCCAGTGCCCTCTTGTGACCTGCATGGCTCTGAGGATCTGGTCCAGGTGATCCATCCACACCTTTCACCAGCCCACATCTCTCACCAGTCCTCATTCTCTGTGCTCTTGCCTGTGGGCCTCCTTTCAGTTTCATGAGAGCAACTCTTCTCCCACACTCTTACTCTGCCTTTAATGTTCCTTCTCCCTCCTCATCTAGCTAAGGCATCCTCTAGACCCCAGCTCTGTTATCCCTTCCTCAGGCAAGCTTTCCCTGACCTACTGTGGTAGCAAAATTCTAAGATGACCCTGCAATGGTTAATACTGAGTGTCAACTTGATTGGATTGAAGGATGCTAAGTAATGATCCTGGGTATGTCTGTGAGGATGTTGCCAAAGGAGATTAACATTTGAGTCAGTGGGCTGGGAAAGGGAGATCCTCCCTTAATGTGAGTGGGCACCATCTAATCAGCTGCCAGTACAGCCAGAATATAAAAGCAGGCAGAAAAACATGAAAAGGCTAGATTGACTTGGCTTCCCAGCCTAGATCTTTTTCCCGTGCTGGACGCATCCTGCCCTTGAACATCAGACTCCAAGTTCTTCAGCTTTGGGAGTTGGACTGGCTTCCTTTCTGCTCAGTTTGCAGATGGCCTATTGTGGGACCTTGTGATTGTGTGAGTTAATACTACTTAATAAACTCCCCTTTATATATAATATACTCCTCTTTATATATAATATACTCATATATATGTGTGTGTGTGTATACACACACACACACACATATCCTATTAGTTCTGTCACTCTAGAGAACCCTAATACAGACCCCAAAGACCTTGGCCCCCTGGCATATTCACATCCTCTAGTTATTCACAGAAACTGACCTAGGTACTGCTGTGAAGAGATTTTGCAGACATAATTAAGTTCCCAAATCAGCAGATCTTAAGATGAGGAGATTACCCTTGGTGAGCCTAACCCAATCAAGTAATCGCTAAAGAGGGTCTGGGTTCTTCCAGAAAAGAAAGATTTAAATCAGGTAAGAAATACTACATGAGGGAGGTTCCCGGTTACTGGCTTTGAAGGTGGTGGAGACCATGTGACACAGTGTGGGTAGCTTCTAGGACTTCATCACTGATATCATTTGGCTGTGTTCCCACCCAAAATCTCATCTTGAATTGTAATTCCCATAATCCCCACGGTGTCAAGGACAGGACCAGGTGGAGGTAATTGGATCATGGGGGCAGCTTCCCTCATGCTGTTCTTGTGTTAGTGAGCGAGTTCTCACGAGATCTGATGGTTTTATAAGCATCTGACATTTCCCCTGCTTGTTCCTACCCTGTCCTGCCACCCCATGAAGAAGGTGCCTGCTTCTCCTTTGCCTTCCACCATGATTGTTAATTTCCTGAGGCCTCCCCAGCCACGTGGAACCGTGAGTCAATTAAACCTCTTTCCTTTATAAATTACCTGGTCTCGAGCATTTCTTCATAGCAGTGTGAGAATGGACAAATACAATCGCAGTCCCCAGCAGTAAGCCTGTATGGTAGTCTGCATGGCTGCCATAACAAAGCACCACAGACCAGGGGCTTAAACAGCAGATATTTTTTTTCTCAGAGTTCTGAAGGCTGGAAGTCCCAGATTAAGGTCCTGTCAGGGTAAGGTCCGGCAGGGTCAGTTTCCGGTCAGACCTCTCTTCCTGGCTTGCAGATGACAGCATTCTCACTGTATCTCCACGTGCCGTTTCCTCTGTGCTTGAATGGGGAGATAGAGAATCTGTCTTCATCTGTTTATAAGGCCATCAATAGGCAAATAGGATTGTATTTAACCTTAATTACCTCCAAAGGCCCTCTGCCCAAATGCAGTCACATTGGAGGTTTCAACAAATGAATTCAGTGCAGAGCAACCAGCTAGCAAACAGGACCTGGTTCCTATGACTGCAAGAAACAGATCTTTTCCAATATCCGAATGGAGGTTCTAAGTGAATCCTCTTCAGAGCCTCCAGACTAGAACTGAGTGTGACCAAAGCCTTGATTTTAGCCTCTGAGACCCTGAGTGCAGAACCCAGTCCTACCATTCCTGGAATTCTGAGCTACACAAGTTTGAGATAATAGGTAGATATTGTTTTAAGCTGCTAACTTTGTGGTGGTTTGGTGCAATGTGAGAGAAAACTACTACACGCACAGGCCAGTTCACACACCTTTCTTCCCTACTCATACAACCATACTCTTTCCTTTTGTTACTTTCATTCAATTTGCAGTTATATATTGAGTTGTGTGGTATGTTGAATAATGTTGCCCCAAAATTCCTGCCCACTGGGAACCTTAGAATGCGATCTTATTTGGAACAAGGCCTTTGCAGATGTAATTAGTTAAGGATCTTGACATAAAATCATCCTGGAGTTAGAGTGGACCCTGAGTCCAGTAACTGATTTCCTTATAAGAAGTGAAAACTGAGATACACAGAGAAAAAGATGATGTGAAAGTGGAGGCAGAGATTGGAGTGAAAATGTATAGAAGTAAAGGAATTCCGAAACTGGAAGAGGCAAGGAAGGATTTTCTCTCAGAAACTTCAGAGGAAGGCCAGGCACGGTGCCTCATGCCTGTAATTCCAGCAATTTGGGTGGCCAAGGTGGGTGGATCACTTGAGGTCAGGAGTTCAAGACCAACCTGGCTGACATGGCGAAACCCTGTCTCTACTAAAAATATAAAAATTAACTGAGCATGGTGGTGGACGCCTGTAATCCCCACTACCTGAGAGGCAGAAGTGTGAGAATTGCTTGAACTCAGGAGGTAGAGGTTTCAGTGAGCCGAGATTGCACCACTGCACTCCAGCCTGGGTGACAGAGTGAGAATCCATCTGAAAAAGAAAAAAAAAAAAAAAAAAAGAAACTTGAGAGGAAGCACGACCATGCCAGCATCTTAATTTCAGGCTTCTGCCCTCCAGAACTGTGAGAGAGTAAACTTCTGTTAAGTCACCCAGGATGTGACTACACTGTGTATACTCACTTTCAATTTTTGAACTCGCCCTACCAAGGCTCTTCAGTTAAGGGAATGTATATTTTTGTCCAGCATGGTATCTCCAGTACCTTTCCCAAAACAGGTGCTTAATAAATAAATCATCATCTAATTAACGAAGATATGAATGGAAAATCAGTGAGCACTTTGCCTTACCTCTCATTGGTTGATTTTTCATTTCAACAAGCTAAGGAATACATATCCGAGAAGGAGTACACAGCACAAGTCCAGGTTTGAAGTCAGTCAGAAAACTATATATGTGGAGACCACAGCCTCTCATATTCTCTTTCTACAACAGAAACAGCAATGGTCTTCACTTATTTCCATATGGGGCCAGGCATGATATTTGACAAAAGTCCAGTCCTGGATGTCTAAGGTAATGTGGACTATTATGAGAGCCTCTGAAGCTAGCCCTATTGTAGTCAGGCTCTGAGGCTGCACTCTGCAGAAACTGGCCCTAACACAGGCAACAATAGGACAACTTATGGGTACACACTGAGTAAGCCACAGAATTGAAGGAAGAGTTGAGCTAAGCTAGCCTTCTGGAAGCGCAGGAACTGAGGCTCCATTGGGTAACTGGCAGTTTAGAAACAGGCTGTCTTGCCCTCCCTTTGGGGCTCTATCTTTGGATCACACAGCTGCAACCACCCTTTGTGTCTCAGAGCTAAAGATTACATTTTCCAGGAGAGGAAATCTGATTGACTAACTTGAGTCACATATTCACTGCTGTGATCAGAGCCTTGTGGTTGGCAGTTCCACTAGACCTTGTGAGGCAGGGAAGTTCCGCACATAAAGATGGTGTTCCCCAAAGACAGAGATAGGATGCTCGGCAGACAACCAGGCCAACTTCCTCTAAACTCTTCATGTCAACTCATCCTCAAACCACAGTGACCCGAAAAAATATTTGTTCTGTTATTCCATCTGCTCTTCTAAAATGCACCTCCTCTTGTGGTATCAGGGCCTCTTTACTCCTTGGGCAACCTTCTCTACAGTCATGTGGTATCAGTGGAGCTCCAGGAATGCACAGGTGACCCTGGCCAGACAAATCCAGACCAAGGAGCTTCAGGTTCCTTGAACATATTAGAGAAAAAACACTATTTTTCCTTTGGAGGTTCCTAAGAATATAGGGTGTAACTCTTGAAAGTCTATTACCACACAAAATGAAATGCTTGACTGAGAGTGAAGGCCACACAAGATAAAATTTGAGTCCAGGGCTGAGGAGAGCAAGATTGAGCTACAATGATGCCATTCATGTCCTAGATCTGACCCAAATACTGAGCTTTTTGGTGAGTGAGCCTCCCTCCTTCCCTCCTGCCCTCCTTCTTTCCTTCCTTCCTTCCCTCCTTCCCTCCCTCCCTCCCTCCCTCCTTCTTCCTTCCTTCCTTCCTTCCTTCCTTCCTTCCTTCCTTCCTTCCTTCTTCCTTCCTTCCTTCCTCCTTTTTTCCTTTTGACATCCCTCTATTCTTTCACCTACTCCCTCCCTTCTTTCTTTACTTCTCCTTTCCACCCAGAGGGCACATACTGTATCTGGTATTATTGTTTTAATCCCCACCTTTCCCCCACCTCAAACTTTGATTGATTGTATCCAATCTTTGTTGTTCTCTGACATGGCCCCTTGTATCATCTTCTTACTCTTTGTGTGTGTGTGTGTGTGCCTGCTTTGACAGATGCTCTTACTCTTTCAAAAGTCACCAGTGTTTTTCACTGTTGCACTGAAAAGTGGGAATCCTGCAGAGAGAGGTGATATCTGTCAGCACAGCATCCTAGTAAGATCCACTTGCCAAGCTGGCAAGACCCTTCAAATTGTTTCCCTCAGGGTGTGAAGCTTTGTGAAGATCTATTTCACTTATGCTGTAAAGAACTCAATGCATAAAGGTACTAGTACCTGTCCTGTGTGCAGATGACACCTGCCTGAAACAGTCTGGGTCACAAATTGGGCTTTTGTGAGGACCCAGTGTCATCTGTCATTTTTGCTAAAGCTCGCAGCCTCTGCTTTAAGTGTGATTTGCTAGGCTAAGGCCATGATATGAGCCATAACTGAACTAAGAAAGAAAAGTTAAGAAAGGGCTTCTCAGGGCTTCCTTGTTTATTCTGGAGCTGAACTGTTGGCATAGATGTAATATCTTGGGGCCCACCTCTGACACAGCAGCTGGTGACTGTTAGAGCAATTGCTAAGAGGAGTGGAGCTATTTAAGGATAACATAGAACACCACCTTTATGGACCTCAATATATTGGCTCAACAGACAGGTGGCTTCCAAATCTAAATCAATTCCTGTGAATATGAGATGTTGTTCTTTATACTTCCACGGAAGTGGCTATCACTGTGATGCTGTATTCATGGTTTTTATTATGATCATGTCCATTGTCTGAATTGATAGAACTATTTAGCTTATAAGCCTAAGTAACAGCAGCTGTTTTTCAGTTTAAAGAAAAGCCCTACATTTTTATTAGTAAATTGCTAAATCTCTCATGAAGAAATAGTGTAACTACAAACAGAGGTCTCCCTAACATTCATTTATTTATAATTGATAAACTTCTTCTGGCAAGAGGAATTCTGAGAGAGCACCCAGAGAGAGGCATGCAGGGTGCTAGGAGAACACATTAGAAGGCTCAGAGGATATTTCAGAGAAAGCTTCTGGAGGAGATGACAGAATAATTCTGGGAAAGACAATGACATTTAGCCAGGTGAAAAACTACAGCAAGAGCATTACAACAGAAGAGGAACAACACAAATAAAGCTAGAGCATGAAGCAGCATTGTGTAGGCAAGAATGCAAAGCAATTCAAGTGTACTGGAAGTCATGGCGGGAGGAACAGATGCCTGGAGGTTGTAGAAACAGTTAGGACCAGATCCCAGAAAGACTTATGGAGACTGCAATGGTTTGAATGTGTCCTGCAGAAATTCATGTGTTACAAAGTTAATTCCCAATGCAACAGTGTTGGGAGACAAGGCCTAATAGGAGGTGTTTAGATTATAAAGGCTCCACCCTCATAAATGGCTTAATCTCATTATTAAAAGGATCCCTGGAAGAGGGTGCACTCTCTCTTGCATTCTTGCCATGTTGCTGTTTGCCATGTGATCATACAGCAGAAAGGTCCTTACAAGACCCCTCGTGCCTTGACTTTGGACTGCTCAGCCTCTGGAACTGTGAGAAAATTAATTTCTGTTCTTTATAAATGACCCAGTCTCAAGTATTCTATTATAACATCACAAACAGGCTAAGACAGATACCAAGCTAAAGAGCTGGAGCTTTCTTCTATATGTAATATAAATAAAATCTTGAATATATCATTTTGGAAATGTGAGAGGGAAAGGAAAAGGAAAAAGGAAAAAGAAGAAAGAGCAAAAGTAAAAACCAAGCACATTAGTTATCAGAATAAATGTGAGTGGATTCATCTTGAGTATTAAAAAGAAAAAGATCTCAGATCCGAAGACTAGTATATGTGGAATTCTCACATACAATGAAATGACAAGAAAATCTTGGAAATAAAAGGAAAGGCAAAGATAAATTAGGCAAGTAGAGAGTGGAGAAGGCATCATTAGTATCATACACAGAAGAATTAAAGGTAAGAAGGCATTGGAAGATAGACATTACACTATTCTGAGGCTGGGGCAAAACATGTCTATGAAAATAATTGAAATTGAGTAAATAAAAAAGTTAAGTAAAAATTGAGTAAAATAAATAAATGTGAATAAAATTTAATAAATTCAACTTATCTGATATATAATGGTTATTCTGTTGTGTAAGGAGAGAATGACTCTTTCCAAATATTTCTGTAACATTTGTAAGAATCATTAAAAATAGCAATCTTATGAAAATGCTTTGGTAAGTTTCCAATGGGAAACTCCTTGATAAATTTTGTCACAATAATATTAGAAACTGCAATTAAAATTTCATTAATATATGCTATTTCTAGCAAAATAAAACAGAAAACATTATCCTAGGTACAACATGTAAATTATCCTTCATGTTAAGAAACTATCAAAAAAGAACAGGACCCATCCCGTCCATCTCATGGGTTGTTCCCACAGCTTTGTGCCCACAGGTGAGGAAGTTCACTGTCTTTGAATCTTTGCACTGTGTGAGGAGATAAAGCCCGGATTTCACCATCTGTTTACTATGTGAACTTTGGAAGTTGTTTAACTTACTTAAGTCCACTTCCTCAGCTATAAACCAGAGCTAAGAATAATATCTACTGAGTTCCTGCTAGGGTTAAATTAGATATTTCACTTAAAGTACTTAGCAATGTTTCTATAGAAAGAATAAAAATGAATTACCTAATTCTTCAAAAAGGTAATTATAGAAAATAACCTAGAGGAAAATAGAGGAAATAGCATAATGCAGAACAAAGAAAACCTTATAAATTAAACAGAAAAATGATTGACTTAATAAACTGGGATTTCTATATTGAGAAAAGAGGTTAATATTCAAATCTCACTAAAATCAGAGAAAACACCAAACACAATATTATATATTAGATGCTTTAAAATACTTATAGACTTTGATTCAGAATTTCCACTTCTAGAAAATATTCCTAAGGAAACAACTATAGAATTACATCAAGATTCACAAATATACGTATTATTTATTTTAGGAAAATAATAGAAACAAACATCCATTAGTATATAACTGATTTAATAAATTGCATTAACTCATTGCATAAATTATGCTAGAGACAGAGAAAATCTATGGAGCATATTGCAGGGCATAAGAAAGGACTCATGATATAATAAATAGTAAAACTGAGCTAAAAAGCTATATTCTTAGATACTAATATGATTTAAAAAATCTGTATGAATTCATAGGCACAGGGAACAGATATGTGTGTGTGTTTGTGTGTGTGTATGTGTGTACTGGGGAGAGGCACTGATAATGGACCCCAACATATTCACATACTCACAGTGAAGTGAAATACTTTTAGTAAGTTTGATTTTCTTTTGTCTTTTTAAAAAATTTCTGGTTTTGTGCAATAAGCATATATTGCTTTGGTGTTTGGGGAAATTATTAACATTAGAAGTTACCAGTTTTTTTTTTCAAACCATGAATTAACATGGAAATAATTGAAAATCTCCTCTCTCTCTGCCCCCTCCCCCTCGCTGTCTGGCTCTCACTCTTTTCTTTATCTCTTTATCTTCCCTCCCTCCCTCTTTCCTGCCTGTAAGACACTTTGCTGGACTGGGTAAAGTTGAAGGATTCTTGCACAAACAGGATTTGGCATGAGGAAACTTTTATGGATAAAGATTGTTTTTCAAAACTTGACAAGGAGCTATTTGGAGGGGAAAGTTGAACACGTCTGTCATCCCCACCAGACACTCTTCTCACATTCATTTCTGTCTTTCTTATACCTTGACCAGGTTTTACATCCCACAATAATGAGGGGCCTTGAAGCTCTCCATGTTCTCATATCATCCTAATAATAATTTTTTTTCTTGACCTGGCAGAGTCAAACCACATTTCTATGAATTTAAATGTAACTTACATGCATAAATTATTATTTTTTTAAAAAAACCCAGCTACATGTTTCAGTTCCTTTCTCACTTAGGAAATATGAGTGGAAACTGAAGTCCATTCAGTAGTACTTACTTTGTTAGTTTCCCGCAACAGTCAGAAGAAAAGATCCAGCTTCTGAAAAATTGCATAAGTATCATACAGAGGATTCATTTCTCTTATATGTACCCTGACTTTTTAAGATTGATTTGAATCTTACACTTTTTAAGTTTTTTGTTTTAAATCTCATATCAATTTAGGATTACTTTATGCCTAACAGCAAGTGATCTAGTAAAGGAATAAACCTGGAGAAAGGGTTGAGTTCCGGGTCATCTCAAGGAAAACACTTGATCTTCCTGTACGGCAGCATTCTCTTCTGTAAAAGGAGAAGTTTATTTGCGTAAATTCTCTCGGTTGTTCTGGAAGGATTAAATAGCCCATGTCTGGAAGCAACATGAGCGATTCTGAAAATAAGGCTCTGGGAATCCGTGATTTTCTTTCTCAGAAGGATTGATTGCTTCAGCATTGGAACTTGCGTGCATTATGTGTACAAGGCTAGGAGTGAGGTTCTTGTCTTGAGAAAGGAATTTGTTTATTTAACAAACACATATGTAGTGCTTACTATGTGCCAAGGACCATTCAAAGCTCTTCACAGATTTTAACTAATTTAATCCTTGCAATAACTCTATGAAAGAGGCACTATTGTTATATTCATTTTAAAGGGTTTCATTTTATATTCATTTTGCAGGGAAACTGAGCCCCAGAATGGTTAAGCAATTCACTCTAAATCTTACATTTACTAAGTGATAGAGCAAGGATGTAAACCCAAGTCACCTGTGTCTAGATCCCATGTTTCTAACCATGATGCTGTGCCACTTCAAAAGAATTTTCAAGAATTCACTGAAAGTCACCCCCATTCTGTACTGTAGAGGTTGGTTTATTTTAAAAATAATCTTACTACTGTTGCCTACTTCCTGATTACTAGTCAATATTTATCTCACACGTGAAAGTGAATCCTGAACTTAACCTTTCAAGGGTAATTCTTCCTCTTAAATGCCATGATCCATGAACTAACCTAACCCTTCGCGTCACATTTTCTTGAATGTATTTTCTGTACAGGTTGAGAACGGTCAACAAGAGAGAGGAAAAGTCTTTTTAGTGGATCCAGCGGGGAGGAATCTCAGCCCAAATCCACATGCACTTAGGAAAACCTCTAAGGAGAGGGAAATTGTTTTGAGGATTTTAAATCTATAAGCTCAGCAGATTCCCCACTGTGCTGATAGACAAGATTCACTTGACTAGTCCCGCCTCAATGTAACACCATCTTCTTGGCCCTTAGTGAAATTAGCTTGACTGCAGATGACATTCAGCATTTGATCAAATTTAATGTAATGCAGCTGGAGTTCCAGATAAGATTAATTAATTTTCAAAATGTCGCTGTTTTTCCTAACATGAAACTTGGGCTGATCATGGCTTTCTTTGCTTCAAACGTTAATGCAAGTCTAAGTACCTGCTTTTCAATCCAATAAAAGAGAAATCCTGAAATGTATGTCACCATCAAGCCATTTCATTTCTCTCTGAATACATACATAAAATTAAATGCCATCAACCTCAAAATCGGCTGCAGGGTTCAGAATAAAGCAATCTCCTTGAAATAACTGCTATCTGTAAGAGCTATAATAAAACATGTGAACATCATCTCTGACTGCATTCAGTGACTTAGTATGATATTCTTAGAGTCTTGGTGGCACTTTACAATCAGAATTGTTCTTTAATAAACTCTTTCCTAATGGCTTAATTCTCCTCACTCAATAATTAATTTCATAATCCATTTAAAGGGTAGGTAAGTATAAGTCTCTTTATAAGCTGAAGGAAAATGTGGTAAGTCATCAAATTTGAAAAGTGATGGGCAAAAAAAAAAAAAATTAATGACAACAATGTTAAAAATCAAACATAGACTAGACAAGAAAACAGATATTTAAAAACTTCTGTAGGCAGTGAAAAACACTCCCTAGTTTTATTTTTAAGTACGTAGACAATTATAAAATGCCCTTCACCAAATTCCTGTATGCCTTCTGTTTTTTATTTTTTGGAGAACAGTTGGTTTGTACAGGCTACTTAGAAGGTCAAACCAAGGGGTTTTAGGTAGATGGAAGGGTGGTGTGTATATACTTCTGCTGTAGTAATGCACTCATCTAGACACCCTCCGTACAGGTGAGATCTAAATGGCTTCTCAGCTCCACAGTTGCCCTGCTCTACTTGCTTTCTTGAAACTGTCAGCATCTCCAACAGCTCAGCAGTGCATGTAGCCTGTGAACTGCAGCTCAAGGGCAGCGGTGGGCATCTGTTCTCACTCTCTGGGTATGAGCCCTGTTTCCTTTTTGCTCCTGCATCTCATGTTTATGCAATATCTCTTTAAATAATTAATTGCTTCCATTAATGCTCCTCTGTTTAAAGTACCTAAAATAACTCAATTTTCCTGGATGGATGCTAACCTTAATTTCAGCAGACTCATAGAAAATAAATGATACTTCTTTTATCTTAATCATTAGGAACCATTCTTCTACTGGCAAGTACTTTCAGAAGGGGTTTCCAGAATGGGTTTTAGCAGGTTTTCTTTAAACTGCTAGAGGTAGTTTAAAAGCTGTTACCAAGCAATGATTAATCAATTTCATTTATTCACTAAACATTTACTGGTTGCGTTTATTATATACATGTAACATTTATTCCTAGCTTTTAAAAGCTTTTCTTTCATATTTCCTACTTAGTCTTAACTAGACCACAAAACAAGAATTTGTTATGAAGTAGAAATAAATGCTGGTTTTATTTAAGACCTCTAGTTCGCAAGGAATAAAGCAACTCTGATTACTCTAAGCAAAACAATAAGGCAATTAAACATCTTGGAACTGTTAAAGGAGCTTGAAACGGCTAGAAAATTGCCAAGCATCTGTAAACTTCTAAAGTATGTTTTGAAACATCACTGAATAAAATAAACTTAAATTCTACAATGGACTTTGCAATCTGCTAACACCACTAGATAGAGTGTTGCTTTCAACTTCTGTAAGGCTCATGGAAATCTCAGTGGTTAGTGCAATGCATGGTCAGTCTGGAGAATAAGAAGCAGCTGCAGGGAACTAGAGACAAGTGGCCAAGAGGTGCAAAGCCAGCCTACCTGAACTTGAACCCTGGCTCTGCCAGTCATTACCTAGAGTTCTAGGGTATAGCTTTCTTATGCCTGAGACTGATGGCTAAAATTATAATTATTGAGTCAAAATTCATAGGGTTGTGATGAGGATTACATCTAAAGTACTTAGAATAGTATCTGGGAGATAGTAAACATTCAATAAATGTTATTATTAACAGTTATTATTATAGCAAGTAACCTGGAGTCTAATGAGTAATTTACCTCTGACCAATCAACCACTTCAAACTTGCTCCTCCCCCTTCCCTCTGTCTCTGTTTTCCTTCCTTCTTTCTTTCCTTCCTCCTTCCTTCCCTTCCTTTCTTCCTCTCTCCTCCCTCCTCTCCTTTCTTTGCTCCTTATTTCCTCCCTCCCTCCCTTCCTTCCTTCCTTCCTTCCTTCCTTCCTTCCTTCCTTCCTTCCTTCCT
>NW_012116599.1:5666536-5782973 GCF_000951035.1 Colobus angolensis palliatus | reverse complement strand
CCCTCCCTCCCTCCGTCCCTCCCTCCATCCCTCTCCATCTTCTTTGCTTCCTTTCTTTACTCCCGCTCTGTCCTCCTTGTTTGCAAGTAATTCTGTCTTTCTGTTGGCTTTTACCTCTCTTCCTCCCTCTCTTCTTTCCTTCCTTCTTTCTTTCCTCCTTCCCTCTCCTCTTCTTTCCGTCTTTCTTTCTTCACTCGCACTCTGTCCTGCTCCTCTGTTTGCATTTTATTCTTTCTGCTAGCCTTTACTGCTCTCTCCATTACCCCACTGTCTCCATTTGTCTGCCTTTAATCTCCCCACCTCTATTTTTCCTCACCATCTTCCACTCATTGCCATCAGTCTCATTAGTGTCCTTCTTCAGTTTGTTATGATCTGTTTAAAATGCATATTTCATTACTTATTTTAAATAATCAAAAATTTTTATACCCCTGGATTAAAAAAAACAAGTAAAAGGAGGCAGGAGAAATGTTTTACTTGGTTAAAAACAAATCCCTCAGATCTAACTTAAACTATTTTAGACTTGCCATTGCCCAGGTTGGCAGCAACAAATGGAGATTTCTTCCCTTTCACTGTGATAAAACATCAAGGGCTTCCTAGCAGGAAAGAGAGACAGAGGAGTTAGGACTTCTACAGGCTCTAATAGATTAGCACCTTCAGTCTGAACTTTGCTCAAATACACAGGAAACTGGGCTGGGTGCAGTTACTCATGCCTGTAATTCCAGGATGCTGGGAGGCCATGGCAGCCAGATCACTTGAGATCAGGAGTTCAATACCGGCCTGGCCAACATGGTGAAACCCCAACTCTACTAAAAATACAAAAAAAAAAAAAAAATTATCCAGGTGTGGTGGCATGCACTTGTAGTCCCAGGTACTTGGGAGGCTGAGGCATGAGAATCCCTTGAACCTGGGAGGCAGAGGTTGCAGTGAGCAGAGGTCGTGCCACTGCACTCTATCCTGGGGGGCAGAGCAAGACTCTGTCTCAAAACCAACGAAGCAAGCAAAACCAACCCACGAAACAGACAGACAAATAAACCTCACAAAACACAGGAAATTGGTCAGTGCACAAGACTCTGGGGCCAGATAACCCAGGCAGCTCACAGCACTAAGCAGGGGACTGGCTGAGTAGAGATCTGACTTGGAGGGCAGCCATGGCTAGGCAGTTGCAGGGAGATTTCCTGTTATGGTGGAAGAGGAGAACTAGAGGGCCCCCAGGGCTTTTCCTCCTCTGGGATTTTATGAGGCTGGGAATCTTGTGTCTGTTAGGTAAGCATATCTGTAGTGACGCATCTGTCTCTACTTGCTTGTATTTCAGAGCAATTAAGGAGACTTTAAGCATGAGTGAGGATAGAATGACCAAGAAAAACTCAAGTGCATTCCAAGTGCCCTTGCTGTCATGCATGCTTGGGAGGGCCAATATCCTTGTGCATTTGTTCACTTATTTAGTAGAAGGTACACTAGAATATGGGCACAAGGAGTCACTTGGTAGACAGGAAACTTTTTATTAAGAGATGCCTATGAGGAAGCTACTTTATAAAATGTCAGAATTATTTCTTGTATAAAATATTTATATCACTTTTAATAACACATAGTGATCCCTATGATAATATAAACAGAAGTGAAATCCGAATGGAAACAACATTTTATTTTCCTTCCCTCATTGACAGCCTCCCACTTGGTAGCTACTTATTTTAGGGATGTCACAAAATGATCCACAGCCTATCCCTGTCACCCGGTATGTGGAATTCTTAGAATTAGAATGAAAACCTGTGTAAGTACCAGAGCTCAAATACTTAACAGAATAATTACAGTGTAGCCAGTGTTTCCACTTCCTTATATGTTATATTTTCATCAGAATTCTTAATAAAATGACAATTGAAGAAGCTGACTGAAAAGCCACTATCTTCAAGAACTCCTGGTCTTGAATTCCCTCGTGTTTCTGACGTTTATAATGTTGCTTGCAGGACACTTTCATCCACTGTACTAGTTTGCATCTGTAGAGTGTATTTAGCTTCATAAAGGTCTTTTACATGCATCATATGATTTTGCATTTGTGGAGTACTTTAGGGTTTATGAAGCACAGTCACCTAAATGGTATCATCTGAGTTTCACAACAATCTTAGTGTATTCATGAGGGGCCAACTGAAAATCGGCAATTTTAAAATATCCCCAGGTTGCAAAGCTAAGAGGGAGGAGGTAACCAGCTGTTGTAATGAAGCCACATTAGAAACCTGGGCTTCTCATTCCTTTTCCCACAGCAAACCACCAACCAGTACAAAAAACCTTTGCAGATTTATGCAAAGAGGGAACGATGCACAGAATCTGAACAGAAGTTATGAGAAAATTTCCACAAGCTGGGCACAGCCCTAAGCATAAGTCAGGGTAGGAGTGTTGCCCTTTTCCACATTAAATCATTCCAGCTATATGAAGCACATTAAGATGACAACAGCAGGACACTGCCTTGATTTAGAACTGAGCCACACACCTGTTCATCTAAATATAAACAAATTTGTAACCTGAGCTCGTGGCAGTCACTTGATGGTGAGCAAGTGAAAGCTGGGGCTGGTGCCTGCCTGCAACCTGGCTCTGGGCTCACAAATGCACAAGGGCCAAGGAAGCACCCTGCCAACAGGATATTTGGCATTGTGTCTGGTGGTCACAGTGATCTTCTATCTCACCAGAGAGATTATAATTACGATCCTTCTTATCCGTATTGTTATTTTTAAGTGTGCTTAGTTTGCTCTTGTGGGTCAACTTGTACCCAGCTTGTTGAATGTTCCAGGCCTTCTTGGTTCATGTATGTGCAAGTTGCCTGAGCTGCTGTGTTTAAAGAAAGCTTTTTCTCAGGGAACTTGTTTGCTGGGCTCCAAAACACTAAATTAAATCTTATTGTCTATGTGAAGGCAATATTCTTTCAGGTTATAGAGTCCTTGATTATTCAAAGTAGGTAACTATTTCTTGATACTATCTATCATTCCTCTTTCTGTTGTTGCTCTGAGGGAAAGAGACCGTGCTGGGGCCCTTGGAAAAGTTGCACATTATTCTTTGCAGGTGGGATACTACAGAGACGATGCAGATGGCAGTAACCCACTGGCAGGCATGTCATTGTGCATGTGGTAGAACTGGACAGAACCGGGAGACTTGATTGGTCCTGATTGGCCAAAGCCTATGATTATTAGCATGTTCTGAAAGCATTATTTCTAGATGCAAAGAACCAGCAGATAAGTTTCTTAATTCTCTTTGAAAATAACTATGAATCTTTAATGCAATCCCAAAAGATTTGCGTGTCGAAAATTTTAAACACAGAGAAGAACACCAAAGAAATTTAAAAAGAGTTTCCATTTTTTGATTTACTTATATTCCCCCCACCCCTACCTTGTAATTTTGTGAATTTCACCAAAATATCTTCTAATGTGAATAAATGTCTTTGAATTCTTGTGATAAATCTTGAGTATGGTAAAACAGACATATTTCGATATAGATGGAGATGTAGACATCGATGTATAAATGTTGACAGGTCTAGCAGTAGTGACCATAGAGGTGTGTAGATCAGTTCTCCCATTGAGAGTTCAGGCTGCAATGAGTAGCTGGCAGACACCCTTACCTGCTGCCATTTTGGATCCTCTTATTCATTCAGTGGCCACGCTCTCACTGGTCTGCTGTCAGCCAATGTCCGAGTGTGGCAGGAGTGTGGGCTATTTTTGCTCCTTCCCATCCTCCACCAAAAGAGTAAATCAAAACAAAATTGCAGCCCAGGGGAATGGTAAAGCTTAATGCTACCATTGAAAACCTGGAAGATGCAAGGGTGGTGGTCCCCCTTATATCCCCACTTCATTCACCAGTCCAGCCCTTGGTGAAACTAAACGAACTCTAAAAAATGACTACAGATAAAGTCAGTCAAGTAGCCCTAATCACAGTTGCAGTACAGATGTGGTATCAGTGCTAGAGTAGATTTATCCAGGCCTCGAGTGTATGAGGTGTGGCCATTGACTTGTGGAATATATTGTTTTCTATTCCACTCAGAACAGATGGCCAGAAACAGTTCACATTCGTGAGGAACTGATAACAATAATTACAGTTTTGCCTCACAGGTATGTTAACTCTCCCTCTATCATAATACAACCTGAAGAGATCTTGAACAGCTCCGTATCCTGAGGAACATCATATTGATACCATACATTGATAGCATCATGTTGATGTGGCAGCATGAGCAAGAAGTTGTTAGTATGTTGGACACCCTCATAAGATATATGCATTCTAGGGGTATGGAAGGTAAACTCAATGATAAGTCAAGGACCTGTCACTTCAGTAAACATCTCAGGGATCTAGGTGTCAAGGAATTTCCAGGACATAACTTCCAAAGTACAAGCCAAATGGTCATATCCTGCATTACTAAGATGACAGGTAGCGCAGCTCCTTATAAACCACCTCAGGTCCTGGAGGCATCACATTCTGTACCTGGGTCTTTGGACTACTGCCTCAGCTCATACACTAGGTGACAAGGAAGGCTGGTGACTTTGGGTGAGGCTTGAAAGAAGAAAGGACTCTATAATAGGTCAAGCTGTGGTATAAGCAGTTCTGCCATTTGGGGCATACAGTCCAGCAGAATATAAGCTATGGCTTCTTCCAAGGTACCAGGAAGTTCATGTGCCCAGAGATGAGCAGGGGAAAAGAGAAATCTTCATTCCATGGGTATCTGATTCTGACCAGGAGGAGAAGGTAAGGCTTTACCCGGTAGGAAAATGTGTATGGAACCCAGGTGACTCACTTGGACACCAACTAGTACATTTTTTGCTTCGTTGTAACCATAAACTGATTTGTTTGGCAACCTCAGGCTGAGAATGGTCTGATGACCAGTGTTCAGACCCCTAGATAATACGGGTTTGTGTCACACTACCAGGTAAGCCATTAAGACCTGCTGAGGTGGTAACACAGGAAAGGGAAAATTTAAATAGGTAGTGAAAGGGGAAGAGAATGAGTACAAGGTATGCCCTCAAGTCCAAATGCAGAGATGGGGGCTGCAGTTTATCCTGCTAGTCTTTTCCTCCTGTGTTTCTCTTCAGGAAGAGAAGCTCTAGACACTGTAGTGGAGCTGTTTCCCAAATGTGTGCGGAAGTGGCTACATCTGACATGTGGTTCCTGGTGGTCATTAACCTGTATCATTCAGATCTCACCTAAAGATCAGCTGGTAGATCCAGGGTCATTGACAGAAAGCCTCCAGGGGTCACCCATTTGAATTCCCCACAGTGTCCAGGTGGTGGTCATGCTTTCTTCTGGCCGCTCCCAGCCAATGACTGAGCAGGGCAGGTGTAGTGATCTGGGCAATTCCTACCTCATGAAGGGTTCCTTTGAGTACTTTGCTCTAGAGCTCCTCATCAGCCTGGACTTTCTCTGAGTTGCTCTGCAACCTGAGTGTCCTACCCAATTCTCTTCCTTTCCCTCACTGCTTTCAGGGTGTCAGGCCAGCAATGCAGATGGAAGCCTCTCCATGCCTTCTTCTGTTTTACCCCCTCCACCCTTATTTACCCTTCAGAGACATTTCCCTGAAGACTTACTTCACTTGCATGTCTAATCAAACCTTGGTATTTACTTTGCAGAGACTTGAAGTTACACACTGGATTTAAAGCTTAAACCTTGGCTTCAAGACTTTCTTTCACTCTCCTGCAGCTCTTCCCCTCAGGTGTGCCTTCCTTGAACCCGGCGATATAGACAGCTGCAGGCAGGGCTGGCCTCATGGGCATGCAACCTGTGCACTGGCACCAAGCCCCATGCTGAGAAGGGCACAGTGCTTGGTTTAATGCTCTGCTGTTACTATGATTTTCTAGGGCTGTTGCAACAAAGTTCCACAAACTGGGGGCCATAAGCAACAGAAATGGATTGTCTCACAGGTGCGAGCAGGGTTGGTTCCTTCTGAAGCTGGCAGGGAGAATGTGTTCCATACCTTACCCCCAGCTTCTTACGGTTTGCTGTCATGCTTTGACATGCCTTGACTTGCAGATGCATCACCCTAATCTCTGCCTTTATGTTTGATATGATTTGGTTATGTTCCCAACCAAATCTCATCTTGAACTATAGTTCCCCTAATCCTGGGATCAGGTGGAGATAATTGAATCATGGGGCAGTTTCTCCTGTCCTGTTCTCCTGATAGTGAGTGAGTTCTCATGAGATCGGAAGGTTTTATAAGGGGCTTTTCCCCCTTTTGCTCAGCACTTCTCTTTGCTGCCTCCATGTGAAGAAAGACATGTTTGCTTCCCCTTCCACCATGATTGTAAGTTTCCTGAGGCCCCTAGCCATGCTGAACTGTGAGTCTATTAAACTTATTTCCTTTTAAATTACCCAGTCTTGGGTATGTCTTTATTAGCAGCGTGAGAACAAACTAATACAAAATACAAGTTGGGCATGGTGGCTCACGCCTGTAATCCCAGCACTTTGGGAGGCCAAGACGGGCAGATCACTGAGGTTGGGAGTTCAAGACCAGCCTGACCAATGTGGAGAAACCCTGCTTCTACTAAAAAAAATAATAATAATAATACAAAATTAGCCAGGCGTGGTGGCGCATACCTGTAATCTCAGCTACTTGGGAGTCTGAGGCAGGAGAATTGCTTGAATTCAGGAGGTGGAGCTTGCAGTGAACCCAGATTGCCATTGCACTCCTACCTGGGCAACAAGAGTGAAACTCCAGCTGAAAACAACAGCAAAAATAAAAATAGAAAGAAAGAAAAGCACGTGGTGTTTTGTGTCTCTGTGTTCAAATTTCCCCCTTTTAGAAGGATGAAGTTATATTGGATTAGGGCCCAGTCTAATGATCTCATTGTAACTTAACTAATAACATCTTTAATGACCCTATTTCCAAATAAAGTCACATTCTGGAATACTGAGGGTTAGGTCTTCAATATATAAATTTTAGGGGAGATGCAGTCATCCTATATTAATCAACACCTTGAAATTCCTAGTAGTTTTCATTTTGCACTAAACCCCATAGATAGTACAGCCAGTTTGGCTCTGGCCTTCTGCTTCCAGGCTTTAACTTACCTTAAAATCTTGGCTCTCAGGAGAGAACGAATTTTTTTTTCACATAATTACAGCAAAAGTCTTCCTGGGAGCTTGATTGGCTTAGACTGGATCATCTAACCATTTCTAACCAATCCTTATGGCAATAAAGATGCTGCCTCTGAGTGGTCAGGCCTGGGGCTTGGATCCCCAGATCACATTGCCTGTGACTGGGGAGGGCAGCCCAGTCTTCGCTCTGCTCTAGCCCTCTTGACAGGTTTAGGACCAGGCTTATGCTAGCTTTACAGAATGACATTTATAGCTTTCCTGTTAATTTTGTAGTCTTAAATGGTTTTTGTTGTTTAATATTTTTCTGTGACTTGAAAGCCTAAGCACAGAAAAAGCACCAGTGAAGTCTGCTGCATTTCACTTGACAACTTGATACATTTTGTATCATTATTAATCTCAGTTTTCTATTTTTTTGAGTCAGATTTTAACATTTATGTTTTCTTTAAAATTTTGTTCATCACTGAATTGGCAAATTTAAAACTTTTCTTCTGTGTATAATTCTTTAGGTCTGTTATGAGCTGTCGTGCTGTCCACCCCCTCCCAATTCATATGTTGAAGCCCTAACCCCAGTAACCTCAAAATGTGAAGGTATTTAGAGATACGGTTTTTTTTTTCTTTTTTTGAGTTGGAGTTTTGCTTTTGTTGCTGAGGCTGGAGTGCAATGGCATGATCTTGGCTCACTGCAACCTCTGCCTCCTGGGTTCAAGCGATTCTCCTGCCTCAGTCTCCTGAGTAGCTGGGATACAGGCATGTGCCACCATGCCTGGCTAATTTTTTGTATTTAGTAGAGAAAGGGGATCACCATGTTGGTCAGGCCAGTGTCGAACTCCTGACCTTAGGTGATCCACCCGCCATGGCCTCCCAAAGTCCTGGAATTATAGGCATGAGCCACTGCACCTGGCGTGATAGGGTCTTTAAAGGATAATTAAGGTAAAATGAAATTATTAGAGTGTGCCCTAACCCAATAGGACTGGTGTGCCTACAAGGAGGGTAGATTTCCTGTTAAATATTATTACCACAAAACAAAAGTAAAACACAAAAACACAAGGACATTTTTGGAGGTGATGGATCTGTATCACCTGATTATGGTGATGGTTCCATGGGCTGATGCATATATTCAAACTCAGCAAATTGTATACATTAAACGTGTGCAGTTTTGTATATTAATTATACCTCAAGAAGGCTGTTTAAGAAAATAAGAGGAGATTAGGACACAGATCACACAGGGAAGAGCAGGAGAACACAGGGAGAAGAGGGCCACCTCCAAACCAAGGAGAGAGACATTGAAAGAAACCTATCCGGCTCACGCCTGACCTCAGACTTCTAGCCTCCAGAACATGCGAAAATACATTTCTGTTGTTTAAGCCATTCGGTCTCTGGTATTTTGTTACAGAAGCCCTAGCAAATTAATACAATATGTAAGGCTTAGTACTTGTGTTTTCTTTTATTTTCTTAGGTTAATTAGACTTATATGTTTAGAAAGTATATCTAATTAAAATAACTTCTGAGGCTTTCCACGTTTGATGATATCTTTCTGTTTCTCTTCTCCCATCTTGTTACCAATTTCCTATTTCACAGCCATTTTGCATCAACACTTACTGGACCTTGCTTCATTGCTTTCTGTCATTTTGCATTGTGAAAAGAATTTTCATACGAGACTCATACTTTATCCTGTGTAGACAACCTTTTTATTTTATGCCTGTATTCTCTCAGTTTATTGCTTCCTTTATTTTTGAAATACAGTCATATTGAATTAGTCAGGATTCCCCAGAGAAATAGAACTAATAGGATGTATCTATATAAAAGGGGATGTTTATGATGGAAATTGACTCCTGCAATGAAGGAGGCTGAAAAGTCCCACAGACTGCCATCTGCAAGCTGGAGAAGCTGGAAAGCTGGTGGTATAATTCAGCGCAAATCCAAAAGCCTGAGAACTGAGCGGATTGTTAGTGTAAATCCCTGAGTACAAAGATCTGAGAACCAAGAGTACGGTCTGGGGGCAGGAGAAGATAGATGGCCAAGCTCAAGAAGGTAGAGAGAATTCAACTTGCTTCCACCTTTTTGTTGTAGTCAGGCCCTCAGTGAATCTGCTAATACCCACCCACCCCCACCGTGGTGGTGAGGACCATCTGTGTTACTCCACACTACCAATTAAAATGCAAATCTCTTCCAGAAACTCCCTGACAGATACACCCAGAGATAATGTTTTACCGGTGAACAGGGCATCCCTTAGCCTCGTCAAGTTGACAGATAAAATTAACAGTCACAGATATTATAAGAATATATGAGACCGGGTGCGGTAATGCCTGTAATTATGCCTGTAATCCCAGCACTTTGGGAGGCTGAGGTGGGCGGATCACTTGAGGTCAGGAGTTTGAGAGCAACCTGGATAACATGGTGAAACCCCATCTCTACTAAAAATACAAAAATTAGCTGGACGTGGGGGCACGTTTTCAATCTCAGCTACTCGGGAGGCTGAGGCAGGAGAATTGCTTGAATTTGGGAAATACAGGTTGTAGTGACCTGAGGTCATGCCACTGCACTCCAGCCTGGGCAACAGAGCGAGACTCCATTCCAAAAAAAAAAAAAAATGTTTTTATTTATTTTGTTTGGCAATTAGAATCCCTCTTACCTGAAACCTCAAACATGTCTTGAATTCAGGAAATCTTTCTCATGCTATTTTGAATATTATGTCTCATCTTTTTCCTTTGTCTTCTTTTTCTTAAACTGCTGTTACATGTGTGCCATAGTTTCAAGGTGTCTCTTCCATGTCTCTTATCTTTTCTCTCATCATTTTTATATATTCATCCTTAATTCTCAGTTGCTGACTAATCTGTGAAGCACATCTTCTGCTTTAATAGGTTAGGGTTTTATGTGGTTCTAATAAAGGTTTCACCACCTCCATCACAATTTTAAATCTGAAAATGGGCATTTCTTTCACATCTCAGATGACTGCTTCTTAGTGTTTGGCTAATATATGTTCATAGATGTAATGTTCTCTTTTACTTTTCCCCAAATATTTTTTCTTTTATTGTAGAAAATTTGATTGATGATAAAACTGAGGAATATTTATTTGAATTTTTGTATTGGCTAATTCCTCTTAAATTGAAGCTCCTTTTATGTCTGGTTATTTTTCTCTGTTCGTTCTTACACGCTCAAGTTTTCCTAATATTGAAAATTCTGGTGCATTCTAACCAATATTTTGTAGTCCCTTCTTGGATGTTTTAGGCTCAGAGAAGGGGAAAGGAACAATTTCTATGTATAATAATTATATGTACCAGGTGGTAGTATGTATTGTGAGAGGTAGTGAGAGCCGAGGTAGTGAAAGTAGCAACTTCACCACTGCCAAGGAGTCTGTTTTGTTTTGCTTCTCTTTTCTTGTTGAGGTTAGACTATTCTTCCATTCTCTACCCTAGCTCTCATCATTGGGATATATTGTGGCATTGCCTCCACTCTTTGGCCAGTAAATCAGTTTGGGATGAATTTACATCTGGTTGAATGAACACTTTTGAGGAAATGCCTTATGTTGTTGTAGGTACTTGCTGTACTCCCGGGCTCTGGTATGCCATCTTCCCCGCCGCATCAATAGTCCCCAGCCCTACTTCACTGACAGCCCTTTCTTTGGAAGTTGTGATATGCCAATGTGATCAAGTCATTTTGCTCCCTCTCTCATGTGTAGGGGGCTTTTCTTTTCTTTAACATATGGTGAATTGCATATTGGCTAATCATCCCCTTAATTTTAGATCTGACTATACAGTGTGTTGAAGAAATCCTGGTTTCTGACTCATGGACAGTAACTTTTTCTGGTGTCTATTACTTGTACAGAATTTTTCCAATGTTATTTTTCTTTTGACTGTTTAAGCAAACATGCTTAAGCTGTCAATAATGCTGTAACAAATCCTTACTGAGCTTTATTTTGGTGAAAGTAATTTATGGTAAGAGTCCTTTTTATTTTCCAGTAATAAACCTAAGAAATGCATCCCTATACTATAATCACATTAATTACTATTGATAGTAAATGTGGTACTTCAGAGGAAGGCCATATGCTTTAGTTTCAAACATAACCTGAGCCTTTACTAGCTGTGAGACCTTAGGAAAATCATAAAGATTCTCAGAGCTTGGCTCCTTCCTCTGTGAAACAGAGACAGCAAGACTTGCAGGATGTTTTTGAAAATTTGATAATAACTGCAAACATACATTGAGTGCTTACCATTTGCCAGGCACTGTACTAATATATACATGTACCTATATATAAGTATATGTAATCATATATGTTATATACAATACAAAATGTTATATATAAAAATATATGTTAAACACAATGTCATATTTTATACTATATAATATGTAATTACAAGCCTTCATTAGTACAAGGTAGGTACTATTAATGTCCCCGTTTTATAGGTTATGCATATGAAGCACAGAAAGTTTAAATAAGAACCTTGATAATACAAGGTTTAAGTAGTACAACTACTGAATGATGAAACCAAGGTATGAACCAAGACAGACGGGCTCTTAAGTACCTGCCTCACTGCCTCCCTAATGACATCAATCACCTCATACAGTATATGTATATACCTCACCAATAATACATCCTCCAAATAAGAGAAGGAGCTACAGATGGAATTGTTGCATAGCCAGTGTTTTCATGTGCATAAATACACACATACAGACCCATTTACAAGTTACGCAATATTGTGTGTTTACAATATGCACACATCTAAAATATGGTTATCCTGGGAATAAGTGAACATACATATTAATTAAATCACAACATAAAAATATTATGTGGAATGCTAGAAAGACACCTTGGAGAGATAAATAGTCAATAGATATTTGACTTTTGGTTACTCATTTATCTCCATGAAGACAATAAGAATGAAATGCTAACATACTGCCATAACTATTTTTTAGATGTTAAATAGAATGTGATCAGTAATTTTCTTAGACTCTTTAGATACTCCTTTTGTTCAGTGTAATCTCAGTGTTTTATATGATTATAGGCCAAAATCTCTTGCAAACGACTTTTTCATGTTGGTTGCTCCATTTCTCCCTAGTCTCCTTCCTTCCCACTTCCCTTACTTCCTTCTTTCAATGCTTTCTTCTTTCTTTCTTTTTTTTAAATTTAATATTGTGAGCATCACTGGAGTGCTTCCTTTAAGCCACTTAAATATACAGTGTAGGAGTGAGAATTAGCATTTGCATGTCTGATAACTTTCACCTAAGTATTGCATTTTTATTTCATAAAAAATACTTCTTTATACATTTTACTTATTTTAAAGATATTTTATTTTATTGATAGTATTATAGTGAAATTCCTAATAAATATAAGAGAATATAAATTTTTGAATAATGTAATTATAAAAAAATCCAAACTTTTATCCCTAAATTTTGCTTCGGGAAGTGCTCCTAGAGAGTTAATTGTGACAGACTAACTATTTTGTAGAATAAATTACAGAGTTCTTTAGCAAATAATTGGGAACAACAGAAATTTCAAAGAGTAGTGAGATATATAATATAATGGGATAATTGTGTAATAATATTATTGTATAATAGTACGAGGAAATGATAATAGCTATGAATATTGAAATTAAGGATATTTGTAATATATTGAAATGTGAAAAATAGATGAGTATGAAGCAGTACATATAAAAAGACATTTTGTGAAAAAATATATTTTCATATAGAGAAATCATATACATATGTCAAAATGTTAACTGATTTTTTCCTGATTATTAGAGGATATGTTACTGATATTTTCATAAATGTTTTCTTTTAGAACAGCTTTAAATTTACAGAAAAATTATCAAGATGGAAGTTTCCATATATACCACATCAGTTTTCTCTATAATCAACATACAGTAGTATAATTCATTTGTTATGAACCAATACTGATATATTGTTATTAACTACAATCCATTCTTTATTCAGATTTCCTTAGTTGAACCTAAATTCCACTTTTATTTCTAGGGTCTCATCCAGGAAATCACATTACATTTAGTCACCACCGTGTTTCCTGAATCTTCTCTTGGTTGTCAGTTTCTCAGACTGTTTCTTATGACCTTGAGAGTTAGGAGGAAAACTGGTTAGATATTTTGTAGACTGTCGCTCAGTTGGGATCTGTCTGAAATTTTCCAGCACTATGTGCTGAAAAGACAATCATTTCCCCATTAATTTACCTTTATTATTTTGTCAAAGATCAGCTGACTGTATTTGTGTGGTTCTAATACCGCATGTTCTACTCTGTCTCACCAATCTTTATGTCTGTTCTTTTGCCAATGCCACATTGTCTTGATTGTTGAAGCTTTATAAGTCTTACAATCAGGTACTGTGAGTCTTTCAACGTTATTCTTCTTCAGTCTTGCTTTTGCTGTTGGAAGGTTTTTGTGTTTCAATATAAACTTTAGAATCAGTTTGTCAACATATACAAAACAGGTTGTTGGGAGTTTGAGATTGTGTTAAATCTGTAGATTAGGTTGAGTTGAAATAGTATGTTACTAAAAGAGTCAATCCATAAAAACTGATCAACTCTCCAATTGTTCAGTTCGTTGTTGATGCCTTTAATCAGAGTTTTGTAGTTTTTCTCATATAGGTCTTGCACATATACTGTTAAATTTGTACCTAAATATTTAATTTCATTTTGGTATTAATGTAAATTGTATTTTTTCTTTGAGGCAGGGTCTCACTCTGTCACCCAGGCTGGAGTGCAGTGGTGCAAACAGGCTCACTGCAGCCTCCATCTCCTGGGCTCAGGTGATCCTTCCACCTCAGTCTCCAGAGTAGCTGGGACTACAGGTGTGTGCCACCATGCCTGGATAATTATAGTATTTTTAGTAGAGACTGGGTTTCACCATGTTGCCAAGGCTGGTCTAGAACTCCTGGGACCAAGTCATCTGCCTCCCTTTGGCCTCCTTAAGTGCTGGGATTACAGGTGTGAGCCACTGTCAATAGACTGTATTTTTAAAAATTTAAGTTTCAATTGTTTCTTGATGGTATTAGTAAAAACACTCAATGTTTATATCTCAACCTTTTACCCTGTAACTTTGCTATAATGACTTAGTAGTTTCAAGAGATTTTTGTTGATTCTTTGAGATTTTCTGTAGAGAGAATTACGTCATCTGCAAATAAAGACAAATTCATTTCCTTCCTTCCAAACTCTCTCTCTCTGTATTTTTTGAAATGAGGCCTCACTCTGTCGCCCAAGCTGGAGGGCAGTGGCAGGATCTTGGCTCACTGCAACCTCTGCCTCCCAGGCTCAAATGATCCTCCCACCTCAGCCTCCCGAGTAGCTGGGACCACAGACGCACACCACCATGCCTGGCTAATATTTTTTTTTGTTTTTAGTAGAGATGGGATTTCACCATGTTGTTCAGGCTGGTCTCGAGCTCCTGAGCTCAAGTGATCTGCTCTCCTCAGCCTTCCAAAGTGCTGAGATTACAGGTCTGAGCCACTGAGCCTGGCCTGAACCTGTATATTTTTTACTTCATTATATTTTCTTATTATTGTAGCTAAGCCTTCCAGTATGACACTTATTAAGGGCAGTGGAGAGAACATCCTTGTGGGAGCTGTTCATAATCTTGAAAGGCACAAACCCAAATGCCATAATCCTCAGTGCTAAAATCCTGAAAGATGAAAATCCCGTATATGTAATTTTGGAAAAAAATGATTAAAAATTCTTTACAATGTATTTCCATTTTTAAAGGAAATTTACCCGAGAAACAAAAACACAACAGAACACTTCATAGGCCACTTTACACAATAAAATAGGCAATAATAAGACATATTTTTGCAAGTGTAAACGCTTAGGCATATTAGCAACGGTAACGCAGGTATAACGGTTGAGAGCAGATGAGCTGTATTGATGAAGAAAAAGGTGAAACCAGCCTAAAGCAAAACAATGAGGCCCCATCTCTACAAAAAAAATTAGACAATAATCATTAGCCAGGAATGGTGGTTGACTCCAGTGGTCCTAGCTACTCAGGTGGCTGAGATGGGAGGATTCCTTGAGCCCAGGAGTTTGAGGCTGCAGTCAGCCATGATCACACCACTAAACTCCAGTCTGGGCAACAGAACCAGACCCTGTCTCTTAAAAAAAAGAAAGAAGTATATAAGAACATATCACTATGTGGTCATCTGAAATACTGTAGTGAACAACCTTTTAATGGGATGATTAAAGACCACTGTGTGTCACCATCATTTGTCCAAAGAGATGAGATCTCGAGAAATTTTATCTTTCACAAATACAATTGTACAGAAAGAACGTCTCTACATTTATTGAGAAAGTTTCAATGTTTTCATGTATACACGCAATGCTTGCATACAAAGTCATCATTGTTATCATGCACTTTAATGGAATCAAATTTCTGATGTCCTAGGCAGCAGCAGAAATCTGTACTACTCTCAGAGAGAACAGTTTGCCTTCAGTATTTGTTCTCTCTGGGACTCTGGCCGTTTAGATGGTGCCTGTCAGCACTGAGGGCAGATCTTTCCCCGCTTAGTTTACCCGGTCTCACATACTAATCTTTCCTGGGAACACCCTCACAGTCATACCCAAAATAATGCTTTATTTGGTTTCTAGGTGTTTCTTTATCCATTCTAGTTGACACCTAAAATTAAGTTCACAAATCTACCTACTGTCAACTTGTCACCCACATACATCTCCTTAAATTATACTTAATTGGCAAATAAAGACAACAACAATGTAATAGTTGTGCCTAACATTCAGCAACTAATTGTGTATACAGCTGAAAACATACTAATCTTCCCCCAGAATCCAGATTTTAGGATTTCAACATTTGGGATTTTAATCTTTTGGGATTGTAGTTTTGGGGATTTTACACGGCAGGGATTTTAGACTACAGGGATTTGGGCTTTAGAGATTTTGATCTTTAGGGAAGATTTCAACATTAGAGTATGGAGTTTGGAAGTGTGTCTTTTGGGATCATGATCCAAACCCCATTCTTGCCTAATTTCTTTCCCTCCTTAGGAAGAAAATGTCTAGTTTCTCATTATATGTATGATGTCATCTGTAGGGATTTGTGTTTTTCAAACACATCCTTTTTTTAAGTTGAGGAAATTCTCCTCTATTCTTAGTTTGCTGAGAAGTTTTACAATATGAATGAAGGTTGGATTTTGTTAGATGCTGTTTTGGTATTAATTGATGTTATGATCTTTTCTTTTTTGGCTTGTTGATGAGGTAGACTACAATGGTTGATTTTCCAGTGTTGAACAAGCTTACATTATCTGAAATAAATCCTACTTTGTTATCGTGTATAATTATTTTTATATATTGATGAATTCTGTTTGATAGTATTTTGTTAAGGATTTTTATATCTACATTTATGAGACATGTTGGTGTGTAGTTTTCATTATTTTGTACTATGTTTTTCTGTTTTGGGTATCAAAGTAATGCTAACTTCCTAAAATTAATTGGAAAGTGTTCACTTCTTTTTTATTTTCTAGAAGAGATTATGTAGAATTGGTGTTAATTCTCCTTTTAACCTTTGATAAAACTCCACTGAAACTCTTGAGTCTGGAGATTCCATTTTTAAGAGTTTTAAAATTATGAGTTAAATTTTCTTAATAGCTATAGGGCTGTTCAAATTGTATATTTGATGGTAGGTGAGTTATGGGACATATGTAGTTCTTATCCTTGTTTCTTATAGGTAAGATTTTTTTCCTCTTGTTCCTTTAAACTTTTTCTCTGTTTTTGGTTTTCTGCAATTTGCATAGTATATGCCAGGTGTCAGTTTTTTGATATTTTTTCTGCTTGGTGTTTGCTCAGCTTCCTGAATCTGTGGTTTGGTGTTGGTCATTAATTTTATAATGTTCTAGGTCATTGTCACCTCCAATATTTATGCTCCACTCTTTTTTCTTCTTCTAGTATTTTAATTGTTTGCAGATTGCACCTTTTGAAATTGTCCTAGGGTTCTTGGATTTTCTGTTCTGTTTTATTTAGTCTTTTCTCTCTTCGCATTTCAGTTTGGGAAGTTTCTAGTGATGTATCTTCCAGCTCACTGATTCTTTTCTCAGTCTATTAATGAGCCCATTAAAGGTATTTTTTATTACTCTCATATTGTTTTTAAATTCTAGAATTTGCTTTTGATTATTTCTTAGCAATTCTGTCTCCTGATGTCTAGAGTATTAATGTGCTTATCAAAGAAATTAATATCTAACATTTCCCTTTGTTTCTTTCTTAGGGTTTTCTCTCTTTGCTTACATTACTCATCTGTTCTTGATTGCTGTCTACTTTTTTCCCATTGAGCCCTTGATGCATTAATTATAATTACTTTAAATCCCTGCCTGATAAGTCCAACATCTGTGTCATGTCTGAGTCTGTTTCTGTTGTTTACTATGCCTCTTAAGACTGTTTTTCCCTTTTTTTTTTTTTTTGGTTTGGAATGCCTTATCCTTTTTTCTTGGAAGCTGGACATTTTGCATTGGGTAATAGGAACTGGGCCTTTAGTGTGAGGATTTATGTGAATATGGCTGGAAACTGTGCTGTGTTTATTGTTTGCTGTAGCTGTAGGACAGGAGGTTTTGACTTTCTCTAGTGTCCTTGATTTGGTATTTTTCTTGACTTGTGTCTCTGGGCTGTGATGTTCCCAAGTATTTTTCCATGGCTCCCTTCCCTAGTGAGACAGGAAAGCTAGAGAGGACTAGTTGGGGACAGATGTCTTCCTGGCTTGAATAAGGTTCTGGTAAATTCTTTTTCTCTAGGCCTTTGCCATGGAGACTTCTCTGGGTGATTATTATTTCCTTTTTCTTGGGTCTAAAAAAATGTTAACTTTAAGTTTGTTCAGCTTTTTCATGTGATTACAGAAAGTGTTTCCTATCCTCATACCTAACCACTAAACTAATAGGGCTCTGGTATATTACCAATGCAAGATGCAAATTCTATCTAATCAGGGTCTTTGCCCATTTAAAAAATTGGTTTGTTTTCTTGATGTTGAGTTCCTTATATATTTTGGATAATAATCCTTTATCAGATACATGGTTTGAAAATATTTTCTCCCATTCTGCAGGTTTCTTTTTTGTGTTGGTTATTTAATTTTCTGTGTAGATTACGTTCATTTTGGCCTACTTGTTTGCAGCTTCCACACACTGCACCTCCCTGTTACCTCTCTTCTGTGCTCAACTGGGTTTAGGGAGAACTACTTGGGATATTCAGGTATTGTATTTGAACTATAAGTCTATAGATACCGTCTGAAGCGGTGAGGGAGAATTTGTTACTCTACTACTGCAAACAAGTAAAGGACCTATTTGTACTTGATGTAGTGACTATGACATGACTGATTTAATACAAAACTATGGAACATGCAAGATTATTTTTTGAGACGTTAAGTATTACTTCACAAACTTACATAACCTTTTGCTAATGCATGTAGTATCAAAAAGCAAATATGGTTTTAGCTTCCTTTACTCAAAATATGAACATTAAGTACTGTGAATTTCTCTGCCAAGTGGTTCAGAAATACATAATAAATAACCCAGTTTAAAAAAAGAAATTGTAAACCATTTTGATCAGTCTACTCTATTCTATGTTTATATGTTGTTTTCTCAAGCAATCGCTTCATAATTATGGAGTTTACAAAATGACTGAGAAAGAAGAGGGAAGGCAAAATAGCCTCTACTGCATTACAAGGAACATCAGCATAAAACTGTACAAAGAATCACATCATTTCCGTACCATGAACGTAGAAAGCAGGCCAGGTTTACAAATGATAGGACAATGCGCTCTCTGCAATAGCCAACTACAACAAAACACTTTGAAAGTAAAGGCAAAAATTGTATAAACAGAAAATACAAGCCTTTTAAATAGCATTATGCCAAGAGGTGAAGACAAAAAATTCACCTCTTGATATATTACAATTTCTTTATCCATTGATCGACGCTAGGTTGTTTACACATCTTGGTTACTGTGAATAATGCTACAATGAACATGGTGGTATAGATGCTGATTTTACATGATAAAATATCTTTTTATCATATAAAATGATTATATAAAAGATAATATTTTAATATATTATGAAATTATAAATTATAAATATAAACTTATATAATATGGTAACATTTGGATAAAAGATAACATCTTATAAATTAAAATAACTTCAAAAATGCTGATTTTATTTCCTTTAGATATATACCCGGAAGTGGGATTGCTGGAGTAGTTCTATTTTTAATTTTTTGAGAAAGCTCCATACTGTTTTCCATAATGGCTTTACCAAGTTACATTTCACCAACTGTGTACAAGGTTCCCTTTTCTCTATACTCTCACCAACACTCATTATCTCTTTTTCTTTTATTAATAACCGTCCTAACAGGTGTGAGGTGATATCTCATTGTGGTTTTGGTTTTCATTTCTCTGATGATTCATGATGATGAGCACCTCTTTGTATGCCTGTTGGCCATTTGTGTGTCTTCTTTGGAAAAATGTCTATTCGAGTTCTTTGCTCATTTAAAAAATTGGGTTGCTTTCTTGCTATTGAATTCCTTGTATATTTTGGATAATAACCTTTTATCCAAAACCTTTTATATTTTGGATAATTACCATACATGGTTTGCAAATATTTTTCTACCATTATGTAGGTTGCTTTTTAATTTGGGGGATTATTTCACTTTCTGTGCAGATTACTTTCATTTTTTAACTACTAACAATGATGCTTAATACTTATATAATAGGTAAGAATGTTAAGAAGATGTTCTAAATGTACCAGATACAACACAAAGAAGAATTTAGATTGGATACACCAATGACGTAAATGCTTTTATATTATTTTCCAGCCTCCAGGCACTATGCTAAATCTTTTCACCTAATTCATTTACTCTTCATAATAACCTTATGAAGTAGTTACTACTTTTATTCTTATTTTATGTGATGAGGAAACCAAGAGAGGTTAAGTAATTTTCCTTTGGTCTCACAGCTGTTAAATGACAGAGCTGGAAGTTGAACTCCATTAGACTGGCTCTAAAACCTGCTTGGTTAAACATTGCAATATGCAGTCTCACTTTTTTGTTAGCTAAACAATTTTATAAGTGCACAAATCTGTGAACGTGATACAAATACCAGTGGAGGCTCACAATCTCTCTGCAAGTCCTAATAATACAGCAGAAAAATTTGGGAAATTTTGATGAGCATTAGGTTTTCTGTAGCTTTAAACAATCTACTTATACTCTTCAGATTTAAGATAGACATATTAAAACTGTCTACAAAATAGTAATACACGTAAGTGAGGAAATAATGAACTAAGAAAAAATAAGGTGAACTGAGAGCCAGTTAGCCACCATGCTGCACACCTGCTGGGCTGTGAGGCCAGAATCTGAGGCTAGCAAGGCATCCTGAGAATGGCCTCTTGATTCTTGTGCTCTAGGCATCTGGGAGACTGTTTT
Source organism: Colobus angolensis palliatus (assembly GCF_000951035.1). Lineage (NCBI taxonomy): Eukaryota > Metazoa > Chordata > Mammalia > Primates > Cercopithecidae > Colobus > Colobus angolensis. The sequence goes on along the minus strand of NW_012116599.1, from coordinate 5,762,528 downwards.
CAGAAGAGATGGATCATGGACTTGTCTGGGGTTGGGTTTCATAGCAGTAAATACAAAAAGGGAAACATGATAAATTTCACAATTCATGTCACCTATAGGATGAAAAGCAAAGCTAGTAACTTATGAGAAATACATCTATTGTTGGAATTGGAAATGAAACAAACAAACAAACAAACAAACAAAACATTCTCCAGTGGTTGCTCACAGGGAGAACTTTGTGACTTATCATGAAAAATATTCTCAACAACATCTGAGTGGCAAAAAAAAAAAAAAAAAAAAAGGAATGTCATAGGACAAGGCTCATGACGTGACAGCTAAAAGTAATCCAGCGAAAGTACTGACCTCATATGAGGTCTCCAGGCACGATATTCCCATGATCCAGGCTTATCCGTTCTTGCACCCATTACTCCTAGGTCCCATCTAGAAGCATAAGGAGCTTAAATTATTTGACTCATTTGTTTATTTTATTTAGCATGCCCAAATGTAGTGAGTAATTAGGATGTGTGTGTGTGTGTGTGTGTGTGTGTGTGTGTGTGTGTTTGTGGTGGGGTAGGGAAAAGAAACCAGGACTTAATAATCAGTTCTAATGTATCTACAGTTTATATAATGTGAGACACTTCTGCAGGATCTGCACTTGTGTTTTGCATAAACACAAAATTAGGTCTAGCGATATTAGGAAATGTATAATTATTAGGAGTGTATTGGCAGTGAGAACCGCAGACAGCTAGAAATAGTGGCAAACTAACATTGGCCTGGAGTGACCCTTGCTGTATGGTAAGCTCAAAAGGAAGTAATTGAACACATTTTTTCAGTCATTTATTTATTTCATGATCAGTCATATTTGGTATCATGACAGATGGTGGCAGAGTTCTGCTGAAATAGAGTCAGCTTTGAATAAGACAATGTGTGAAAACTCAGTAGCTCCTCCTACAATAAATTCATTAATATTCAACAATTGCATTTAGCTTGTGGTTGAATGTGTTAGGGTTTGGGGTTCAAGCCTCATTACAGATATGAACACTTCTATAAAGCAGCACCAGGTTAAGCTGTGATAAAGGAATCTAAAGGCCATTGACACTATTGAGTAAGGGCCTAGAAAAATATTCTTAAAGAAAAACTGCTCTCTCCCCCATTACAGTTGTATTTTAAATCGGAGTTTATCTTTTTCTGTGTAATCTAATTATTTTTATCATTTTATAATTAAAATGATAGACTAACAAATTTTAGTAGAATTATTATCCTAAAGTTACCAGTTTTCAGCTTCTGTAAGTCTCCGTTCCCTAGTTTGATTTCCACTTTGGAAGGGCAACGTCACAGTTTTGGAAGGAGGAGACATATTTTACGTAATTATAGAGGATGAGTATTTTTATTCTTTCTTTTTCTGAGATGGAGTCTTATTCTGTTGCCCAAGCTGGAGTGCAGTAACGCAATCTCGGCTCACTGCAACCTCCGCTTCCCAGGTTCAAGCGATTCTCCTGCCTCAGCCTCAGGAGTAACTGGGATTACAGGCACCTGCCACCACGCCTGGCTAATTTCTTTTTTTTGTATTCTTAGTAGAAACAGGGTTTCACCATGTTGGCCAGGCTAATCTCGAACTCCTGACCTCAGGTGATCCACCCACCTTGGCCTCCTAAAGTGCTGGGATTGCAGGCGTGAACCACTGCGCCCGGCCCCCTGCATTCTTTAGAAATAATAAAATGTCAAAGAATTGCAGAGTACATTGGATATGGTTTGGCTCTCATCTGGAATGAGATTTGGCTCCCCCCAAATCTCACCTGGAATTGTAATCCTCATGTGTCAGGGGTGGGCCTGGTGGTAGGTGATTGGGTCAAGTGGCAAACTTCCCTCTTGCTGTTTTCGTGATAACGAGTGAGTTCTCATGAGCTGTGTTTTTTTTTAAAGTGTGTGGCACTTCCCAGTTTGCTCTCTCTTTCTCTAGTAAGAAGAGATCCACCGTGGTAAGAACTGCTGACTTCCCCTTTGCCTTCTGCCATGACTGTAAGTTTCCCAAAGGCTCCCAGTCATGCTTCCTGTTATGCCTGCAGAACTGTGAGTCAATGAAACATTTTTACTTTATAAATTACCCAGTCTTGGGTAGTTCTTTATAGCACTGTGGAAACGGACTAATAAAACATGTACGTTTAATGTCTCCCAAGTACAGGGTTTTTTTTTTTTTTTTTTTTGTTATTCTTCATGTCGCATTTGGTTGCTATAGGTAGAGTATGAATCACATAATGGATTTGTTCTCCTATCCAAATCATATACCTTTGGACTATGAGCCTTTGCAAGGGGGTGAAACATTTTATTGCAGTAATCATCAGCACAACAAAATTCTGAACTGCAGATCACTGTTTTGTTGGAAACATCTGACTCATTGATTTTGATTGATTTTAAATCTACTCTCAGAATCAACTGAAATCCTAAATCCTCTACACATTCTTTCTTAACTCCTTTCCCTTTGATCAAATGCTTTAATCTTCCATTCTTACAGCATCTCTCAATTTCTACACTGTATTATAGTTACCAGTGCCTAGGTCTCACTGTTCCTGTTGGATTGTTTTCCTTTCAAAGGCAAGATAAATGTCGATTCAACTCTGACTTTCTCAAAGATCTAGCTAAGTATCCCCTAAAATGTTAGTGTTCAATGGATGTTTGTTGAGTGAATATGTAAGAGTTGACCAATGTAGATAATGTAAGATAATGAATGAGAAAAAGAGATTCAGCTCTTAATGGTGTATCTATTAGAGAATTGGCTTAATATCATACATGGTGTATGGCGGAAGCTACTGAAACACACGATAGGTGACCCAGATGTCAGTTGTGTCTTTATCATCCTCTTGAAACTGTCTGTCTATGTTCTCCCCCATTCTAGTAAGAGAGAAGCAAGCATTGGTTAGCGTAGAATCTACTGAAGATCTGCTAGGAGAAGCAGAGGAGTGAGTTGTCTCATAAAAAAATTTAGAACTTAAAAAATTTCATATAGTGGCCTTTTCTTTTCTTTTTTTTTTTTCGTTCCTGGGTTCTTTTTGTCTCTTTTCGTCTTTCCTTCTGTAAAGCACTCAGATTTCCCTAAATGTAATCTCCTGCTCTCAAATATTTCTCAAATTTTACAAATCCCTCATCTTGATTAGATGTAGAATTTGCCTCTCCTAACTTATTACAATGCTTGCAAAATGCCCTGTGGTTAGCACCCTCCAACCTCCTTAAAATGTATTGGGGAATTATATTCATTCAATAATTCAATACCACCCTCATTTGTTTTTAATTTTTTCCATAAGTTATTGGGGGTACAGGTGGTATTTGGTTACATGAGTAAATTCTTTAATGGTGATTTGTGAGGTCCTGGTGCAACCTGATCAGTATACACTGCACCATATATGTTGTCTTTTATCCCTCACCCCCCCCTTCCAATCTTCACCCCCAAGTCCCCAAAGTCCACTGTATCATTCTTATGCCTTTGCGTTCTCATAGCATAGCTCCCACATGTCAGTGAGAACATATGATGTTTCGTTTTCCATTCCTGAGTTACAAAGTCACCTTTATTTAAATGATTGAATGTTAATAATTAATGCATTAACAAACATTAATATTATCAGATAATATGGCTGTCCTAGATATGGCAGATGGAGAAGTTCTGTAGTATACACAGAATTACAGCCATTTCTTTGTTTGGGAAAGTTAAAAAAACTAAGCCCTAGAACAATATGAGCTATGGTCCATCTCAGGAATCTTTCACTTTTGTGGGCCTAACTGGAAATAATTAGGGAGTTCCTGAATCTGTATGGATCATCATTTTAGACTGCTCAAACACGCCTCCACGTGTTTGCTGATGGCCAATGGGAAAAGTTGCCCAAACGTTGCTTAAGGATAATAGAGAATGTAGTGAACCCCTAAAGCTATTTTAAGTAGGATTTCGTGGGGCAAAATTGAGAAAATTTTATTGTTGTTTTCAGTACTCCTGGGACTCTCCTCTTTTCATACTTTTGTCATAAAATACCCCTACCCTTCTACTTACTGCTGAAATCAATTTAATGACTCTCAAGACAATTGAATTAGTGTTAACTTGTATAATACTTTGTTAATTTGATGACTATTCAGAACTAGTGATTTGAACACTATTCAGAATTAATGATTAAACAGACATTATAATTATTATTATTTTAATAAGCAAAGCTGGTCTCTCCATTTCTCAGAAGGTTTATCTTGGTGCAGATGTGCAGAGATTCTACTTTGGTTCCCAAAAGACTCTTGTCTTCCCACAAGAAACTGTGGATGAGCCTCTTTTATGGTCAAGTCTGCCTTTCTCCTTCAGCTTTTCCTGCCTTAATTCTCTTCTTATACCTAGACGATTTTAGACCATCAAGATTTGAATTTCCTTAGCCTTAGCCTGGAAGAAGGAAAAAGATCCCAGTTGGCTTTCGTCAGGGAACTGACCATGTGGTTGTAATAGAGATTGGTCGATGAAGTTCCTTGCACACTATCCGAATCAAAAGCAGCCAAAGGGATGAACCAAGAGTTTCCACTGTTGGAAAACTCTTTCTACGAATCTAGTTACTGCAGGGATCCCCTTGGCTTTATTTTAGAAAATGATCCAATAAGTTGGTAGCCATAGAATGGTTAAAAGAGAGCAGGCTGACTAAGGGTAGATAATCAGAGGGCAGCCAAGCGTTTAGAAGTGTCCTCGCAGCTTTAAGAGGTGCCTCTGCATAAGAGCCACACAGTTCTGAAAAATTACAACTGATTGATTTGCCTAATGCATGAAGTAAACTGGAAGAGCTGCCCCCCCCAGTCCCCCAAAAAGAAACACACAGAAGCTATAGACCAGGGGTTACTTTTTGGAATTTTCTGTCCTTTCTATGGAGTTTCTTCATGAATATTTTCATTTAGCACTATTACTGTTCCACTTTATAAACTTAGCTTGGAGGCAAAGAAATTTCCATTATAGGGCCTAGAGTTAAATCCATTTTATCTTTTACAAGAACTTAACTGTTAAAGACATTCCAAGAAAACTAAAATAAGTGTTACAAACCCATTTTACCACACTGCCTTATGGATAACCAGAATGAATGTCATCTTCAAATATGAAGGACAGACCCTTCTCTATTTTAAGAAAGAAATATTTGAAAGTAATTTATACTCAAATTATTTCAACATGAATGTCAGCTGCATTTAGTCTGCATTGCTGAAAAGGTGAATAAAGACAGCTGCTAAACCACTCTGGTTGTTTTTAGAAATATTTCTGTTATTAGGTCAATGGAAGCGAATTGAGACACCTTTGTTTCCTTTTATTTATTTTATTTTATTTATTTTGAGACAGAGTTTGGCTCTTGTTCCCCAGGCTATAGTGCAATGACGCGATCTCAGCTCACTGCAATCTCCGCCTCCCAGGTTCAAGCAATTCTCCTGCCTCAGTCTTCCAAGTAGCTGGGATTACAGGTGTCCACCATCATGCTCAGCTAATTTTTGTATTTTTAGTAGAGACGCGGTTTCACCATGTTGGCCAGGCTGGTCTCGAACTCCTGATCTCAGGTAATCCACCTGCCTCGGCCTCCTAAAGTGCTGGGATTAAAGGCATGAACCACCATGCCTGGGCTATTTATTTATTTATTTATTTATTTATTTATTTATTGAGACAGAGTCTCATTCTGTTGCCCAGGTTGGAGTGCAGTGGTGCGATCTCGGCTCACTGCAACCTGTGCCTCCCGGGTTCAAGCGATTCTCACGTCTCAGCCTCCCAAGTAGCTGGGATTACAGGTCCATGCCACTACACCTGGCTTATTTTTGTATTTTTTGTAGAGATGGGGTTTCGCCGTGTTAGCCAGGCTGGTCTCAGAGCCAAAGAGAAGAGCATTACGGAGGATATGGTGGCATGATGGATTAGTAAATGCCTGGGTCCAGTCTAATAGTCTCTGAAACATCTTCAGTGTTGGCAGGGGTGACAGTGAGTGGATGGTTTGGATGTGCTTGCAGCACAGGGTGACAGTGTCACCAAAATGTTCTCGAAACTGGAGTCCTTGTCGTCAGTGTCCATACGGAGGCCAATGCCTAAACCGTGTATGACGTCTGAACCTCCAGCTCCCTTTTCTGAGGACAGACTGCAGCAGGCACAGGAGGGGAGGTTCGTTGGAAGAGCTGAGGCAGAGCTCAAGTTTCTTGTACTGCGTTTGTCCTTAAAGCCACACTCCTCACAAGACATTCCTTAACTTCTTGTCTCCATGCGGGACCTTAGGTACACGGAATCAAACTGACTCAGTCAATCATCTTCCCTGATACCAACACAATGTCATTTCTGTTCAAATAATAACTCCATGGCTGCTGTTCTCTCCTTTTGTCTCTTTTTCCGGTTTCCACCTCTTTCTGTGCATTAGCACCTAATCTGAACATTTAACTATCTATCTCCTATCAAGGACTTAATATACATATATTCCAAAACATATAAAGTATTGCTTAGTGTATAATTTTATAATGTACAAAAATACATTATTTGGTATGAACTATACATACTGCACCTTTTTCAAATCATTTACCCTTATGTTTTTGACATTTATAATGACAAATGTACCTTGATTCTTCTCACTGCAGTATAGTATTCCATGGCACAGTTATATCACAATTTTATTATTCCTCCACTAACCAGCATTTAGATTGTTTCCAAATTTTTGGTACTGTAAGTTTTACAGCATGAACAATACTCTAACAAGCAACTGTGTACATGTTTCCTGTTAATTTGTGCTGTGTTTTCTCTAGAGTAAATGGCAAGAATTAGGATTTCTGAGTTTTGAGGCGTATGTATTTTCAAATTTGTTTTTCAGAATGGCTGTGTCAACCTTTTTTCCTAGCTGGAGTACAGGACAATACTCAAATAAATTTGCGTGCCAACAACAGTCATCTCTGATGACTGGTTATGATATTATGTTATGATGTGGTTATGATATTATCTAAGGGTGGGTAGTTTGAGGTTCTTGACAAAGCCTTTCCATAGGATTAAGCTTGATCACTGGGGAAGCATTTCTAGGTGACCATGTGAAAGACAAGACAGAAATGACCATGGAATCAGCCACCACCTAGTGCTGTATTTGTCAGTGTGTTGGTGTTATTAGGAAGCTGATGGAATTTGACGCATCACATTATGCACTGACTTCACACCAACTCTTAGGCCCCAACTTATGGCCTAGCCACTCCTTTCAATCTGCTGGCAGCCAAGCAGGATACTCTGGGGTCGGCAACTTGCTGAAGTGAGCATCCACCTCTGCCAGCAGGCTTGAATTAAGCAGCTACATAGAAAACAGCTGTGAAAGATTCATCAATCACAAGATGTCTATTATTGGAATTAAAACACCTTCTAACGGTGGCATAGATTTGCATTGATTGCTCTAGGCTGCGAGTAGCACCCAGCATTTCCTGCTTACTCTGCATGGCTTCTCTGCCTTTGGACTGAAAGCTCAGATGTATGGGCTGATTTCTTTTCTTTCTTGGAGCCTACTTCTGTAGTGCAGAGACAATGGGGGTGTTAAATGGAATACAGATATTTCAGGTGATGTGATTGGTGTGCAGCCATTAAACTTGATATTATTGCAAACAATTCTTTGACAATTAAAAATGGGAACATATGATTTGACAACGACATTTTATGCTAATTCAGTGTCAGAGGCAAGCTGGGACCTGCTGTTTGGCACTGAAATATGGTATATGGAAACAAGCGAAGGCTATGTCTGAAATCAGGACTTTGGAAAATAGGGATGGTGGCTGTATTTACATAATTGTCTCTCATATCATTGCTCCGTGTCCTTGCATAGCTGAATGAGGGGTTGTAGTTTATATTGAGGACAGTTTTATTAGAAGGATTTTTCTCTTGTTTATGAAGTATGTTATGAGAGTCTTTTGGGGTCTTCTCAAAGTGCCCTAAATTTCATGACGAATAATAATGATTGATAATTTGTTATATCAACTGTTATTAAAATTTATAATTTTTCTCTTGCTATTGTAATTGATAATTGTTCAGTTGCTATTATAATTAATAATTTGTTGAACATGCATCTGACATAGCGTTTAATACTTTATATAAAATGTCAATGAATCCTTACAATGATTTAAATTCTGAATATGATTATGCCCATTTTCAAAACACGACATCTACATAAACAATTTAAATTGATTTATTTGCGCAAAGGTGGCTGGTATTAAAATGTTTCTGGAAGCATGACTTTGTCAGGCCCATCCGAGGGGGAGGTACAAATGCCAGGAGCTAAAATTCACCTGGCATTACCAAAGACAAACTTCTCTCCAGCTTTACATAGTCTTTCCTCAGCTTCTGTGCAGCTTCCCTTTGTGTGGTCTACTTTTATACTGTTACCTTAGGTCACTTGCATGTCACATTCAGACTTTCATTTTTCATGTGGTCAGTGAATATTTTAAACTATAATATGGCAGTGCCAAATACATGCTTACTGTTCAATTTCAGGAGAATTGGAAGTTTTGTCCATATAGCAGCGTCTATTTGTGTAACTTAAAATATTTTCTTCATTTTTAAAATGAAAATAATAATTTTAAAAATGCAAGTTCAATTACTTAATAATAATGAAAGAAAATTTCCTAGTATGGTCATTAAGACAAGAATGGGAGTCATTAGTCTGAATTGAGGGTTCAATGGATAAATGCATGGTTTACTGAAATTACATTTACATGTATTTCTGCATTTAAAATTGTAATGTGTAGGTTCTTGTTTTATTCAGAAAAAGTAGAAAACACATGTTTTTTGCATCATAGTACTTTCCTCTCCTAGGAGCCGTTTCCCACTAAGAAGATCTCTCTTACGCCCCAAAGCTTTGTCCTTTCTGGGAAAGTTGCTTTCAGCCCACTTGTTGCTTTACTGGAGCCTCAAGGCTAAACAATAGGACAAAACATACCATGCAGGAAGAAGCCCTAAGACTGGATGCAGGAAATACCAAACCAAGGAGTAGAGCAATGGACAGAGCATAACTGCCATCACATTAATAAAGGGACTTAAATGTTGATTTGTGAAATATGGCAAATCCCCAAACATTTTTTGATATAAGTTAGGGTGTAAATGCATAACACAAAATATAGTTTCTTGATTTTTTTTTTTTTTTTTTAGACAGGGTCTTACTCTGTCACCCAGGCTGGAGTATAATGGCATGATCTCAGCTTACTGCAGTCTCAACATCCCAGGCTCAGGTGATCCTCCTAGCAGCTAGGACCACAGAGGGATGCCATCAAACCCAGCTAATGTGTGTGTGTGTGTGTGTGTGCATTTTGTAAAGACAGGGTTTTGCCATGTTGCCAAGGCTGATCGCAAACTCCTGAGCTCATGTGATCCTCCTACCTTGGCTTCCCAATGTGCTGGGATTGCAGGTGTGAGCCACCATGCCTGGTCATTTTTTGAATTATTTTTGATGCTTCTCTTTCTCTTACCTTATATCTAATTTTATACAAAAACTTTGAAATCTAACTGCTTTTATCAAATATAATTTCTTCTTATCACCTCTACTGTTAAAGTGGTCCCAGTCACCATCACCTCTCATCTGAATGACTGAAACAGCCTATTTCATCCTTGCCTCTCACGGTCACATCAGCCAGAGTGAATCTTTCCAAAAGGAGTCGGGTTCTGTTCCTCTGCTTGAAAGCTTCAAGTGGCCACTGTTCTTACTCAGTCAAAGGCGTTGAAATGGCTTGTGGGTCTATATATGCTGTGGGTCCTATATATGCTATCCCCCACTGCCCTCTGTCCTCTCTGACCTCTTTTCTCACTACCCTCCCCAGCTCCCCAACCCTGACCACTGCTAGGACACTGGTCTCTCTGTTCCCCCTTAAAAGAGTCAGTCACATACTGCCTTTACACAGGCTGTCCTTAGATGTCCACATGACTGTCTTCCTTACTGTTTTTACATCTCTGCTCAATATGAATGCTTAAATGAAGTCTACCCTGACCACTCTTTAAAAAATAACACTTTTAAAACAATTGTTTAAAATACTCAATAAAAAAATAACTACCCTGACTACTCTTTAAAATATAATAATTTTTAAAAAAATAACAATTTTTAAAAGAGTGGTCAGTGTAGTTATTTTTTAAAGTGGTCAAGATAAACTTAATTTAGGCAGTAATTTGCAGTGTCCTTAAAAATACAAACTAAGTATCATTACAAACAAGATGTAAATAAAAATCTTTAAAAATATGTCCCTGTCAAAAAGATAAGTAAATATCTTTAAAATAAAGTATTTAAGAAATGAATAGAAATTGAATATGCAAATAACTATGCATATATGTTTGAGTTTGGGACATAATAGAAATTAAAATCAGTTGGACTGTGTGTGATATTTCCCCTAAATGTTTTTTTAATAATTTTTGAATTTTTTGGTAAGTTGCCTGCTTTTTAATTTCTGGAACCAAAAGCCATACATGCTGTTTCTTAATAAAAAAATAATTTTTTAAGAATAATGTTAGATTTACAGAAAAGTTGCAAAGATAGTACACAGAGTTCTCATAGGCCCTACACCAATTTCCCCTAATTTAACATCTTAAATTAATATGATATATTTATCACAACCAATGAGCAAATATTGTTACATCATTATTAACCAAAAAGTCTATACTTTATTCAGATTTGTCAATTTTTAACAAGGCTCTTTTTTTTTCTGTTCTGGGATCTGCTATAAGACACCACATTACATTTCATCTTCGTCTCCCTGGGTTCTTCTTGACTATGAATACGTCTCAGACTCTCCCGATTTTTGATGTCCTTGAGAATTTTGAGGCATATACTGGGTGGTGGTTTTGTAGAGTGTCTCCCCATTGGGATTTGTCCGATGTTTTTTCTCAAAATCAGGCTGCGATAATATGCTTAGAGAGTGAAAACCACAGAGGCAAAGTTCCATCTCATCGCATCCTACTAAGGACACACCCTATCAACATGACTTATCATGGCTTATGTTGTCCTTGATCACCTGGCTGAGGTAGTGTATGTCACATTTCTCCACTGTAAAATTACTCTTTATTTTATTGTTTTTACTTTCTAAGCTGTATTTTTTCAAAAACATGGCATTGTAATCAGCTCACACTGGTGGAGTGGGGAGTTATGCTTCCTCTCCTTGGGTACAGAGTATCTACCTAAGTTGTTTGAAATTCCTCTGCATAGGAGATTGTCTCTTTCCTCCTATTTATTTATTTAGTCATATATTTACATCAGTATGGACTCACCCCTATATATATTATACTTTGGGTTATGATCCAACACTATGAACACTATGGTGTTTATTTGTTGTTCAAATTGTTCCAGCTTTGGCTATTGGGAGTTCTTTCAGTTGTCTTCTGTATCCCTTTGAGATATGCAGCCATTGTGCATGAGTGCGTGTTGGCATGTTTAACACTTTCTTACTTTCTGGCACAACAAAATGTTCCAGGTTTGTCATATATATTCCTTGCCCCAGTCCTAGAGTCAGCCATTTCTCTGAGGACCTCTGGTTCTTTAATGGACGATGAGATAGATCACCATCTAGGTTGTGAATATGCTTGTTGATACTGGGGTATCATTGCTTTTAGGCCCACTCATCTTCAAAGCAAAAGCATGTACCAGCCACCCTTTTTGAACATTGTCCTTACAGACCAAGTCCTCACTCTATTTTAGTCACTATAGGGGAAATGTATCCCTTGATTAAATCCTATTGACTCTGTTTAATTATTTATACATGTATGCATGCATTTAAGAAAATATAAGTGAATCAACATTAGTTCACAAGTGAAAATAATAGCATCCGTGGTGATTTCACTTCCCTGAGGGTGAAACTTGCTGGAGAGGTCAGCAGCATCAATCTCAAGTGGAAAGCACAGGCCTGTCATTTGCAGTGCCCTTAGAAATAAAAACTTAATATCATTACAAACAAGTTATAAACCAAAATCTCCTTTAAAAATCTGTCCCTGCCAAAAGGATAAGTAAATATCTTTTAAATAAGGTACTTAAGAAATAAATACAAATTAAGTATGCCAATAACTATGCATATTTGTTTGAAGTTGGGGCATAATAGAAACTCAAATCTGTTGGGTTATAGTATTTCCCTTAAATATTTTTTAAAAATAATTTTTGGATTTTTTTGATAAGTTACAGTTTTCAATTTCTGAAACCATAAGTAACACATGCTGTTTCTTAATAGATTTTTTGTGCATTGCAACCTTAAAGAAATATCTGTTTCAATACCTATAGATTAATGACATTTTAAATGCATATATCCCTGTGTATCATATAGTATCATAACTAATCAAATCACTATTAATGGACATTTATGCTGTTTTTCACAATGTACTCAACAATACCTCACTGGAGAATCTTGACTATTATTTGCCTAAGTATTTTTTAAAGGGCAGATTCCTACAAATGAAATTTCTGTGACAATGTAGATAGGTAAAAGTTTTTATTCAGTTTCCTAAAGTGCTCTCCAGAAACAAACCAAATTGAGATATGTATCAACCATTCATGAATGTGACCAATCCTTCACATGTGTGCTAATTCTGTTTTCTAATGCATACTAATTCTTTACATTTTTGCAAATCTGAATTTTAGCTTTTTTTATTATTAGTGAGCATATTTTCAGAATATGTTGGCTATTTGCACTTCCTTGGTGAATTGCCTCTACAACTTCCTATGCTATTTTTATATTGTGATTGCTAGCTAGATTTCTTTTCTTACTGACATGTAAGAATTAATTGTATATTAAAGATAGCGATACTCTGTCTTAAGTTGCCAGTGCTTTCTTAGGGTGTCATTTGATTTTTGACTTTCTGTATTTTTTTCTTTCCTTTCCTACAAAGCTTTTCATTTTACTCTACTCAATCTTTCCTTTATGACTTGTAATATTGGAATCATGGTAAAAAAAAAAGAAAAATTCTGTCTTAGTTCATTACTAAGATTAAGAATGTTGATTAAAAACATGTGTTTATGCTTTGGAGCATATTTTTAATTGTTACAAATTTTAAAATGTAAACTGTTTTCAGGAAACCTCTTAATCTACTTATGTATTGCTTAAAGAGGATTAAAAAGTGCTTTGTATTTTTTATCCTCTTAAAATTATTTATTTCATATCAATGTAGATGTTTAAAAACAATTACACACTGACTGTATGAACATAAGTATTTTGTTCTTAATATTTTTTTCCACCAGAAGAAACTGAATTATCCATTTCTGTCGTTGAAAAAAAATGGGCAGTTTTTAAAAGAGGCAAAATTAATATTTCATTAAATGGGAAAATTTCTGTATTCAATTCACTTTGTTGAGATGAATAGAATTATACAGTATTGCTGGCAAAGAAAAGATCAAGATGATGTTATGTAAATTTACATTAGTACTTAACAGTTGCTGTAGAATGAATCCAACAGACTTATTTGTATTTATTAGTGACTTTATATTAGATTCTTCAGTTTTTGTTGAAAGGCATAGTCCAAGTGTTACAGATTAATGGGTACCCTGAACCTAGAATTCCATGTTTCTTCTTCCTTATCTCTTATGTGGAAGGACAGAGGAGATCAGGTATCTACAAGAATTGTCTATTTTTTAAATCCCTATCCCAAAAGCATGTTTTCTAGTGAAAGGACAGGAATGGTGCATAGAACTTTTAGGGAAGTGGGCCAAAGAAGGCTGAGAATTAGTGAACAGTCATGATGTAGGGCTGAGCACTCTACCTGTGTGAGCTCTCCTTGCTCCCTGAGCTCTGCTGGGTCCCTGAGTCTGGCCAGTGTCATTGGGTGGCACTCAGCTACTGCCACGGGGCACGCTAGCAGAGCACCAGCTAGCGGCGACTGGTGACCTGGCTTCTTGGAGCCTTCACTGGAAAATAAATTGAGCACACAATGGACAACCTTTTAAATTCCATTCCAAATAATTATATTTACAGAGTGGAGATAGAGTGCTCAACAGGATGGGGCTGAAGAGCCCTGAATTAGCCACATTGATCCACGCAAGTGATGGATATGTTCCCCACTGAAGAGGAAAGCCTCACAGAGTGAAGAGCTTTATCTTCTATTTAAAAACTCTATGGGCAAATCCATCAGGCTATGTGACAGGTAAATTAAGCAGGGTTGCAGCTTCCAGGGAGCCCAACTCATATTCTGACCAGGCAGCAACAAATCACAACCCGTTCCATCCACTGGGCTTTCCCTTCAGGAGCTTAACAGGCTCAAAAACCAGCCTCAGAATTTATGCCTCTCAGTCTGCCTTGCCATCCCAGCCAACTCTCTGAGAGTCACCAACAGGTGCTGTCACTTCTCCTGGATGTGGAGGCTATTCCCGGAACAGGCAGGCTTTTCTTCTTGCACAACTCACCCCAAGGGTAATTCATTCATTCCCAGGACTTGGGGGAAGCTGCGGCACTTATGAGGCACAGCTTGGTCACTGGTGGACCATTACAGTGAAGTAAGTGAATTCCTTTCAGGGACAGAGAGAACCAATCCTTTCCACGTAGGTTCACTATAATTGGAGAGAAAAACATAACACCAGCCAAGGGATGGGGGGAAGAAAAGAGCTGCAGAGGTCACCTTCCTAAAGAGAGATACTCTGTTGGCTGCACAAGAGGAATTAAATAAACAAATTCTATGTCACTTATTTGTTAAACATATAGTGGATTGCATTGCCTGAGATGCAATTGTGAATAATATACCTGTGGCCTTGTCCACAAGGAATAAAATGCTCATGCCCCATGTGTATGTTTTTAATGTACCAATACATAATTAGATTGCTAATTAAAGACCATGTCCTGGTCACTGCAGATAAATAAACATAAATGATGTATATTTTTTTCCCAGGCCTTCATCCCTTCATGGCTATTGCTTCTTTAGTGTTTTTCTCGAGCTCAGCCCTGCAGACAACACTGCCAACTAATTTCAGCCTTTTTCAGCACTATCAGTGATGTATTATTGGACTGATTTCACAGTTGAGGGGATCAGTGCTCAGTATCTTTCATCCATTCCTTCTTTCCCTCAACTGATATTGAGTGTCTACTACGTGCCAGGTGCTGTTCTGAGGTCTTGCCCTAGAGGTCTGGGGGCCTTCAAAGTCCCTCACCCCCAGGCAATGCCTCTCTTCACAGAAGCTCTTTCCTCCTTGTAGGTCTGCCCCACTCCATGCTGGACATGTAGGCTGAGGCTGGATGGAGGTTCACAGAGCAGGACTCATCACCACACTGAACCCTGTTTCTATAGTGGCAAATGCTATCATGGCTTTGGGTTCCCATTTGAGGAGCAGGACTTGGATGTGATTCCATTGGGCCCTCCCTTTGCTGTGAGGAGCCTGACATGATGTCTTGATAACCTGCTGGATGTTCCACTGGTGCTTAAACTGACGTGCTGTCTGGCTCTTGCCAGTCCTTGCAGGGGTTTAATAGCTGTCCTCTCACCCTTCAGCTCCATATCACGATCCATCCACCCTTCCCCACCTTCCTGGATGGCCTGCTCACAGAAGGGGCCTGTATATGGTCCCCCCAGACTGCCACTCATAAACAAATGTACAGAAACCTAGGGCTCATTCCTGACTCCTCCCTCTCCTGCATCCCATATGCAGTCCACAAAAACTACTGCTTATTTCATCCTCAAAATGGCCCTGTACCTAACCATTCTCTTCATCTCCTGGTCCAGAGTACTGTCATCGCTCCTTGAGCTACTAACACGGCCCCAGACCAATCTCGCTGTAGTCACTCAGGCACCCTCCAGTTTGCTCCCCACCTGCAGCTAGAGTGGCTTTGTTTAAACACAGATCTGAGGACTCTCCTCCTCCTCCTCAGCACTGCATCATGCTTCAACTCTTTAGTACCTTTCTCTTCTCCTTCAGATAAAAACGAAACTCCTTAACTTTGTTTCCTTCGGTCAGTCTACCTTTTTGTTGTTGCTGGTGTTGTTTTATTTTTTAAATAAATAATAATGGAATACTTGTAGATTTATAGAAAAATTTCACTTACAGTACAGATGACTCCTGGATACCCCTTGCCCAGTTAACATCTTAAATTACTCAGGATTGCATTTGTCAAAACAAGCAAATTAGCATTGGTGCATTACTGATAACTGAACTCCAGACATTATTAGGATTTCACCACATTGCCTTTAGCCTAATTTGGTTTTTGATCCAGGGGACTATAGTATTTAATGTTTGATCTGGGATTTTTTTTTTTTTTTCAGTAAAAGGGCCTTCTTAATAATTACCAGGGACAGCAGGTATGGATGGGAACTGCCCCAGGTCACTTTACCTAGAGTGCAGGAGGACGACGCTCCTCTGCCTTCAACTCCCCCCACATTCTCAGTGCTCCAGACATGCCAAACTTCTTTCACTCTTGCTACTCATTTTTCCTTCACATGAGCTCTTCCCATTCGTCTTCTCCTGGCCAGTGGCAAGGGACACATTCTCACACAAATCTTCCCTGACCTCCAGAACTAGGTCAAATGACTGTTCTCACTTTTTTTTTTTGTTTTAATGTAGTATTGCACTCTTCCTTTCCTCTCCTTCCTTCCCTTCTCCCTCCCCTCCCCTCCCCTACCTCCCCTTCCCCTTCCCCTTCCCCTTCCCTTCCCTTCCCTTTTCCTTCCTTCCCTTCCCTTCCCTTTTTCCTTTCCTTTTTCCATTCTGTTCCATTCCATTGCAGTTGTACTTAGTTCTGTGAGGTTATTTGATTGAATTCTACCTTCCTTGTGAGCCCGTAAGCTCCATGAGGGAAGGGGCAATGTTTCATTTTTCCCTCCTTTGTCTCCTCTGTGCCAAGAACACAGAGTGAGTATTAATATGAATAATTCTTTGTTGAATACCTGAGAAAATGTGCCTCTTTGATACTACAGTGCCATTCAGTACATGCCACAGTGTTCTCTGTGTAGCAGGCTCCACCTGCCTAGCTCCATCCTCTCCACCAGCCTTCCCTATGCGCTTATATCACTCTAGTGGAAATGTCTAGTTTTCAGACTTTGTCCATGATAGGCATTGGATATATACATGTTCAATGAATAAATGTCTCTATTTATACACTTGTCTTTACACCATGAATTAGTCAGGACTCTTCCAATTGTAAGTGACAAGTCGCTATTCAAACTACTTTACCAAAAACCATGTGGAAGGTGGAAGTAAGCAGTGAGTCCCATAAAAGGGAAACAGAGGGGCTGGCTAATTTCCATTGTGGCCTTGATCTGGGTACTTAGATAGAGGCCACCAGGAGGCCATCTCACTCCCTCTCTCCCTACTCTGTTTGCTTTTGTGTTGACTCCGTGCTCAGGCAGATTGCTCTTGTGTGATGAAAATGACCAGTGGCCATGTCAAGCTCATAAGGTCTTTAGAAGTCAAAACTCAGAAGATAGTAATGTGTTATGCTATCAATATCAATATCCATCCCCAACAATAGATTCTGAATTGGCCTTGCTTGGCCAACAGGCCCATCCGTGACTCAATCTCTGTGGCTGGGGAAGTGATTTATGCTAATTGGCCAATGGGAATAACATACTCAGCCCCCTGGAGCGAGAGGCCAGGACATACGATTCATAGTCCTGCTGGATGGAAATGGGACTGGCAAAAAAGTAGAGCTGCTCACTATAATCCCTGGCTTCCAGAAGTCTCCACAGTAAGAAACAGATTTCTAGCCTCTCTCTGTTACTTGTTTTCACTATTTAAAATAGTTAAGTTGCACATAGCAATAAACCTTTTCTTTCTGATAAACACCTGTATTGAAGCAGATATTTGATGCAGTATGAATTAATGATTTGTATGCAGAAAGGTTGATTTTCTCTTTTCTTTAAGTGAAAACCAACTTTTAACTTAAAAATTTCTGGTCTTTGGGCTCAGTGTTCCATATTTTACTTGGTATATTTTCTGGAAGTAGAAAAGAAAGTTAAACTACCTCTCTAGCATCCCTTTGGAGTAAATTTATTTTCAAAACATTATTTAAGAAGAAGTTTTTTAAAAAATAATATAACAAGCTGAGAAATTCTTCTGTTTTCCAGATTAATCATAGAATGACATACTGTGATTATTTTAATATTCTGGTTAACTTAGAGTTACCCGAAATACCCTTCATTGATATTTTATAAAAATAAGGCCTGAAATTATTTAATCTTTGCTATGTAATTTCAGAGAGGCTTCAGACATATTTAGGTTATTTAGTTTGAGCACCACAGTCAGGCAACTGTGAAAAAAGTGTGTATTTGTTTGTTCGTTTGTTTAGGTCAGGGGCCAGCAAATGTTTTCTACGAAGGACCAGGTAATAAATATTTTAGACTTTGTAGGTCACGTGTTCTCTACCTTTACTCAAAAGGGTGGCAGGCCAGGCACAGTTGCTCATACCTCTAATCCCAGCACTTTGGGAAGCCAAGGTGGGAGGATCACTTGAGGGCAGGAGTCCGAGAGCAGCCTGACCAACATGGTGAAACCCCATCTCTACTAAAAATACAAAAAATTTAGCCAGGCATGGTGGCACATGCCTGTCGTTCCAGATACTCGGGAGGCTAAGGCAGGAGAATTGCTTCAACCTGGGAGACAGAGGTTGCAGTGAGCCGAGATTGCGCCACTGCACTCCAGCCTGGGAGACAGAGTGAGACTCCACTCAGAAAAAAAAAAAAAAAAAAGGTGGCAAAGCAGCTACAGACAATAAACAAATGAACTGTGTGCAGCTGTGTCCTAATAAAATTTTGTTTATAGATACAGGCAACAGGTACTTTTGGCCTGGGCCATAGTTTGCAGACTTCTTATTTAGATTCTGCATACACAGAATTTATGGTTGTTATCTTGTGGTCATAATCAAATGTTGTTTTGGTGTTTGCAGTATACTCTCACAGCATGGTTTAAGGAAGAGAGTCTTGAAGAAGAAATCACACACTTAAGGGGTCCTGGATCTATATGTTGACTATAGTCCAATTACTTCATCCCTCTAAGCCTTTATTTTACAAACCATAAATAGGGCTATTGAAAACTGTTCTACCAATCTTAGAGTTATTTGGTGAATCAAATAAAGAAATGTATGAGAAAAGGAATTGAATACATAGTTATTTTCCACCATAAAGTACAATTGATTTAATTTTATGGCACAGCAATTGTCAAAATATTTGAGGAAAAGAGAAAAACCATCTGAAAAAAATAATATGAGTTAAGAACCCTGTAAGAAACAGATGAACAACACACATATTAAGATCTTTTTTTTTTTTTTTTTTGAGACGGAGTCTTGCTCTGTCACCAGGCTGGAGTATGGTAGTGCAATCTCGGCTCACTGCAACCTCTGCTGCCCAGGTTCAAGTGATTCTCCTCCCAAGTAGCTGGGACTACAGGCACCCACCACCATGCCTGGCTAATTTTTGTATTTTTAGTGGAGACGAGGTTTCGCCATGTTGGCCAGGATGTTCTCCATCTCCTGACTTTGCGATCTGCCCACCTCTTCCTCCCAAAGTACTGGGATTACAGGTGTGAATCACTGTGCCCAGCCTTAAGGTCATTTTTTAGGGTTTTACACAAGGACTATTTAGAAAGATGTGGACAAAATATGACGAAGTTACAAGGGTAGTGCAGTAATGTGGGAGAAGCAGCCTCAGAACTTACTGACCTGAGACCCAGAAGGAGGAAGGAATGTAGGAAGCTGCCACAAGAACAGCTGTGCCTTTCAGTCCAGGGACACAACTAAAGTGACCCTGGGACACAGATATCCTGCCCACATCCTCCTCCTTCCCTCTTCTCTCCTGGTTGATGCCTCCAACTGGTTGAACCCAACCAGAATCCGTTCCAAGCAGGTGAATGTCCCTGGGCAGAGAACAAGGTGAACAGTAGTTGAGAGGGGACATGAAGGTGCAGACAGAAGCAATTCAAAGTGACATGACACCTATATCTTCTCAGCTAGCCTACACATGGCTTATCGGTGATATTTTGCATGTTGCGTTTTTCTCCTTTTTCTTTGTTGGCATGTTTATTTGTTGTATAGCATCATTGTAACTAAGGCCCATTGGTAAACTTACAGATTAAAGCAAAGTCCGGAATACTTTGGAACTAAATAAAAATAGCCTATAGAGAAATTAAAACTTGGCTGAAAATAAAAATGGGATAAAATGGTGCCTGCTACTCATTCTTTATCTTCTCATTGAATTGGTATTTTCTGTTACTATATACTAATATATTTATGCTGAAGTGAAAGGGGAACTCTGATAAAAGTTGTGCTAGGCTATTATAAATGCTTAGCCCAGTGTGTAAAAAAAATTCCGACAAAACAAAACAAAAACTCTCATCAAAACAGAGCAAAAGCTCTCTTAGTTACTAGCAAAAAAATTATCTGTCGAAAATTTGACCAGTGTGCATGTTTAGACTTATTTAATCATGTCTGTTAAACTAACCCAAACTCAAGTAACTAGCGTTTTCAAGTTGCTTTAAAGAACATACTCAAATTTTCAGAGAAAGAAGCTAATTTTTGAAAAGCCTACATTAAAAATGGATTTTGGAAAGCCTGACAACTTCCATGATATGGTTTAGGATGAGCTCTTGCTCGTCTCTGCCTGTTACACCTTTAAGTCTATGCCAGAGTCCAACATTGGGTTGGAGGAAGGATCTGTCACTTTGGAGGACCCTGCAAACCCAGAGATATTATCAAGCCTTGATTGAAGATGAGAATCATGACTGTGGGCATTGTGAAAACCTGATTGACTAGAACACAGTTCATCTTGATTGAGTGTATGTAACCAAAGCAGGAAAGTGGGCTATTATATTCCAACAATAAAGGAGAAAACAAGAGTACTTCCTGGTCAACTCTCAATTTGCAGAATATTTGAATAACTCAGAACCTACTGTTTCTGAGCATTTTGATTAAAGACAGCTCCTTGCACATGTCTTCTCATTCTTTTCAGCATTTCAGAGGCAGCTCTGATATTTCCAATTCCTGATCATTCTAATGAAAGTAAGGTTGTTACAGGCATATAGGTATAGGTACATTGTATAGGTATACCCTATACATCTTATTTTAATTTGCAATTATTCTTAGTTATTTGTTTACTTGATTTTGTGGTTTGTTTGCCCCATTTGATCATAAATTTGTGACTTGTTCTCCATTATTTTTCTTATGCTTAGCACAGTGCGTGACACAGAGTGGATGCTCAATATAATATCCTTTGAATGAATGAAACAATGAATATCTAACCCATAGGTAAAGGGACAATAAACCTGGCAGGTTGGTGATACACACGAAGGTAGAGTAATTGTTAGGCTTGCCTGAATGTCTGTCTTAACATAGTCTTGAAAGAAACTGGGCTTTCTTTATTACTGACGTGCTTTCTTCATTATCATAGACAATGGAGGCTGCTGTGAAACGTGGCTTGTGAAGAGAATACATATGTCAAGTTCTAAAATATGCAGTGCTACAAATCATGAGGATTGACGTGTAGACAGAATCTATGTAAATGAATCACTGATCAAAGATAGACTTGTTAGGAAAGCAGACTTTCCATGACACTAGTCTATACATTTCTGAGGTTTTCACTGAATTATTCATTTATAGAAAGTGTTCGTGGGTCTTGGCATTTACTTTTAAGAAAAGTATATAAGAAAGAGATAGTCTTTGGTGATATCTTTTCAAACACACTCTTTTCTTAAGGGTGGGATTTATGACATTTTGGGATAAGACAATTTGACATACATTATTTAAGGAAATGGGTTATTGAATCAAATAGCTGGGTTTCAACTTCAGGTGCTTACTTATTATATAACCTCACAAAGCCTCAGATTTCTCAATAGTAAAATTGGGAGGACGATATAACAATAGCATTTATCTGATGTGCGTGTGTGTGTGTGTGTGTTTGTGCACGCATCACAGAAAGAGAGAGCACTGAGATAATCTATGTAAAAGTACTTAGCACATTATTTGGCACATTATTTATTCTCAATTAATGCACTTTTATTTAGATTTAATTACATGAAATTGTGTCCTAAGTTTGCTAAAACAATCTCTTTGTACGAACATATTTCCCTTAGGTTTATATCTTATTTATTTTTGGTCCTTCCCTAATTTACCCCAAAGTGCAACCACTACCTTCACTCTTTTGGAGACAGAAAGCCACTGTCTCAGAAAATTGAAGACAAAGCACCTCATGTGTGTGCAGGTGGTGGAGTGTAGGTAAGTGATTGATTTAAGGAATGACCCCGTCTGATAAAATCATTGTAGTCTTTTAGATTTGTTGTCATCTTAGGAAACACAGAATCTAGCACCAGCAGTGGTTGTATGTGTAATAGATTGATAGCAGTATTGGCTATAATACTTCAGCCAACCCTGAAACCATTCTTTTTGCCATGCAACTTTGCAGAGCCTCTTATGCAATCGGCAGATTCTCTTATGTTAGACAAGCATCTTGTTTTGAACAAAAGAATGTTACCAGACATGACTCTTTAGAAACCTAAGAAAGCTCTTACACATTTCTGCTTCCCTTCTTGCTCCTCTGCCCTCCCATGAGAACATGCACAGAGTTGAGATTTGGGAAGCAGAGATGAGTCTTCCTGGTTGCCCCAGCCTAAGCCAGCCTAGATCAGCCAATTTATGGTCAGTGGCCCCCCATACTTGGTGAACCCAGCTGAGTCCAGGAGGATATGCAGCCTCATCCAGTCCAAATTGCCCGCCTGAAGACTCTTGTGCCAAATAAACACTTGCTGTTTTAAGCCACTGGGTGTTGGGATAGTTGGTTACTTGGCATTATTGTGACAATGTATAACTGATATTGGACATGAGCTGAATAGTTTCATGCATGGAATTCTCTGTGGAATCTCTCTAATGTATAACTAATCAAACCATGTTCATACTTAAATGATCCTACTTTAGTTAGGCTCTATTTCATCAACCTCATCTTTTCTCCCCCTAGAGCCCCAAAACTATGCTTTTCTTGAAATTGTACTTGTATTTCTGAGGACTGCATATTATCTCAGTCTCGGGCCTTGGTTGAGCTAGTTGGTCAGACTTCTTCCACTCCCAGCAAAGTAGGTTTCTATTAGTCCTTTGGTTATTATTTTAGGAATCATCTCCTTTGGAAAATCTACTTAACCTTGCTAAGAAAAGGTTGGGTGACTCTCCTTTGGGTGCCCATAACATTCTGGTACTTAAGATGTTGGCATTATGTCACTTTCCAAGTATTTATTATATATTGGCGTTATCACCTCTTTTGGGGCTTTTCTCACTGGACTCCATGTTCTTGGAGGGCCAAGAATATGTGTTTTGGGTTTTGTGAAGCAACGCATCTCTAGCATAAAACTCCGTGTCTGGCACACAGTGTGTGCTCAACTAATAGATGTAAAAGAAATGAATGTAGATGTTGAATTCATGGGCAAATGGGGAAAGGATGATATCGTGAGGGTCCTCTGTCCCAGGATGAAGATAAGTGAAATAAATGGAAAGGAGAATATGAGGTCCATCCGTAACTTGGGAATGTTGAAACTACTTAGAATGGTTTCTACAATGTAGACCTTTTGTATAAACTTCAAGGAAATATCAACACCAATCCAACTGCTGAAATAAAATTAGAATTGTTGGTTTATAAGTAAGTCACTCTTTCTAAAGAGGGTGATCCAAATAGCATCTGCCAAATAGGCATGTGGACTGGACTTCAATTTCTTCCCTAAGTAAGTTAAATAAAAATTGTAAAAAGACCCTGTTTAGAATTTCTTTTACAAAGAGCCACTTACAATTTTGGGGTATTATTTTAGGCATTGAATATGCACATTTAAAAACAAACAAAATGAAGGGCACAATCTTTTGGCAGTAAAGATAGGTTCCTATGTTACCAGGAGAATTCATGAGCTAGGGATGTAGAAATTTATAATCTCATGGATACAGGATTCTAGACAAGGAGTAAACCTTTTGGATTAACTAACCCAGTGTGTGCTGCAAATGAGTGGAACACAGGTTTGACATCTTAGGTCCACTCTTTCTTCCACTCCAGCTCCTTCAGGGTTTTCCTTTGGCTTCCCACTCTTCTGTTTTCTAGAGTATTTAGACCATCAAAATTTAAATTTTAACCCATGGCTTTAGTTTACCTTTCCTCACTTTATAACTAAAGACAAAAATTCCCCAAAGTCATAATTGCCTGAGTTAACCCAAATGGTAATGCAGAAGGTAAAATCTACTTCTGGAAACTTGTACACCTGGTGATTTTTTCACTGTGATGCTCTCTCTTTGACCCTTTTCCTCACACATTCCATTGGGTTGTACAGAATCTGCATGGCTGGAATGAACACAAATTGAAGGGGAAGTTAAATCCGTCTAAATTTTAAAGTGTAGAGATTTAACATCCTTATGTCCTTTGGAACATTATGGTGCATTCATGGTTCATACAGTCAGCAAACTAAAGGTCGGACTTCAGTTGGTATTCAGCATAGTGTGTCATAACACTGACAGGCTATATTTATACAGTGGTGCTGAAAGATTAAAATAAATATATATCAATGTTGATCCTAACAAATGTATACATTGCAGCTGATAGAGTTAATATCAGTGTTTGAGTTTGTAATTGTTTACCCATATGTTGCCAATGGCAGTTTTTCCAAAATATAATAATTTGGCACTTCATTCTGTAGCTTTTTTTAGAGAACTAAAAAATAACATATTTAATATTGGTAGGCCTTGATTTCTAGACTACATTTGTGAGGGGAAAATAGAGACCTGGCTTTCGATCAGTTCTCCAACCAGTTTTATGAGAATTCCATCTCTACCAGTCTGTCTGGCTGCAATTTTTGCTCCTCCAAGTGCTAAGAAAAAAATTCTTTGTACTCTTTGATTTCTCACAAGAGAAAATGGCATGGACCTAGGGTCTTTGGGTGTTTAGAACAATTTGTTACTCCTACCTCAGCTCTGTGCCCACATTTCTCTTGTCCCTTGAGCACTGGGGACTCCAATCTCCTTCCAACAAGATTCAATTCATAATTTTCTTTTCTTTTCTTTTCCTTTTTTTTTTTTTTTTTGCGACAGAATCTTGCTCTCTGTTACCCAGGCTGGAGTGCAGTGACGTGATCTCAGCTCACTGAAACCTCTGCCTCCTGGGTTCAAGCAATTCTCCTGTCTCAGCCTCCCAAGTAGCTGGAATTACAGGCGCCCAACACCACGCCTGGCTAATTTTTGTATTTTTAGTAGAGATGGGGTTTCACCATGTTGGCCAGGCTGGTCTTGAACTCCTGACCTCAGATGATCCACTGCCTCAGCCTCCCGAAGTGTTGGGATTACAGGTGTGAGCCACCACGCCCGGCCTCATAATTTTCTTTGTATTCACATCTCCAAGGGTAATTAAATGGTTCCTATACTTCTGTTAAAAAGAACTTCTGCCATGAGAAAGAATTCTCTCTCTCAGAATGGTGATTCTTTTGGTTCAGCTCCTATGATCTTGTCAGTCCTAAAATGATTGCCTTGCTATATCCGGTTTGGGACTCTTTCAGATGAGGTCGTTGACAAAAGAGCACATCTGGTAGCTATTCAGGGCAGCTCTACTGGATACTGCTACCCATGACACATGTCTGGTGTCTCACAGCTGTGCACGCGTCCTTCCTATCCTCTCTGCATCCTTGCCTCTCCAGGGAACCCTCCTGAGGAACTGAAAGACAACCTTTGGCTTATCTTGTTTGCATTGAATCTTTAATGGTCAGGGAACGTTCCTCCTTCCAAGCAGCTGAGTATATTTCATGCAAATTGCATTTCTGGTACCTTTCACTGACCATCAAGAGCTACTGAGATCTGTCTCTTTTCTTCTGTACGGGTGTCTTTTTTTTTTTTTTAAACCCCAGGTGCATTGCCTACATTGATATTTTAATAATGTTACAGATAATGATAAAGACAATACTTAAATTAGATATACATATATGATTGTATGGGAGGGCTCAGTAGGCCAACATAAGGACAGTAACCATTCAGTAGATTCCCCATCTTTAGGTTTATCAACAGATTTGAAGTTGCTATCTGGGGAACTTACTCATGTTGTCTTTGACAATCTCTTTCTAGACTGTTTCTACAGTCTAACGTCCTACAATTTTCTTCCCTTTTAATTTAATGACTATACTTTATTACTCCCTATATTCAATTGTAGTAGGCATTTTTTTTTTTTTTTTGCCTTTACTCATGTTGCTCCCACCCTGGGATTCCTGTCCTGGGTTTTCCACTTATTAGAATTGTTTCGAATGATAGATCCCAGGGCAGTGTCTTCAGAAGATATGAGCAAGCACTCTCCATGTCTCAATCAGAAGTCACTACTTCCTTCTTTGTACTCCCACTGCACATTGCTGACATTGCTGAGAGGTCATTGATCCCATCATTTACTGCTATTTCTGTTGGGTGTATATGAATATTTATAATATACATGTGTATGTATGTTTGATATTATATATTTGTATCATACATTTATGTAATATTATCATAGATTCACACAGTGTGTTTAAGAATAGGAGATTCTCAATAACTGCTAAACCAATGGATATTTTGTGTGGGTAACTGAACATGTGATTTTCTTGTAAACCAATTTTATTTTATTATTTTAATGATTAACTTTAAAATAAAGAGGTAACTATTTTGAACCCCTAATTGCTGTTGACCATGATTCTGATGAAAGCTACCTATGTCTTCTAGAAGTTTAGATTCATTCTGCATCATCTGAACACATTTTTAATAAGAGTATCCAATCTGGACCTATATAGTACATGGGTAAAAGGAAAATAGCACAGGCTCTTGGCGATAAAGCTTCAAGGTGAATTTATGACTGTTCAGGGGAAGTTTTCTCCTTCACTTCCAAATGCGCTGTCCCAATTTGACTGACTATTTGCATAATATGCTGTGCAAATATATAAAGTACCCTTTCATTTTGTACTTTCAATGCTTGTGTCGCATAGCACCATAATAGGGAAAAGAGGACAAGTGAATCACTGAACAGAAACGAAAATGGTTTTATGTCAACAAGAACTTTGTCCTTCCTCTTTTATAATAACAACAACAACAAAATAGCAAACATACACACACACACAGACACACACACATACCCCAAAAAGAGATCAGGAAGACTCCGTCTATGATGGGTGTAATTTTTGTGCTGACATGTTGGGCAAAAAGAAAATCACTGTCAGCCTCCTGACTTTCACCTGCTAAACACACAACCACAGGCACGAAGAAACCTACGAAAGCACTTTCATCAGCAAAAGTGTGTCTCCCCCAGCTACTTGGTAACTTCTTGAGTCTTCTGTGCCCTCTGTCAATTGCTCCAGGAGACCCAGGGCAAGGCAGATAAAAGTAATTAATTAGAAAAAGTAATGGGGAAATCATCCACAATGAGCATCTAGTGAATTGTTTTCACCACAATCTAAACTGCAGAGATCAGAGTACAGGACAGTGATACGCCATTGTGGAATCCAAGTGGGCTTAGATGTGTTAGATGTTAGTTTGTGAAAAAATATTTGCTTATCATCAATGTTAGAATAAAGAGGTATAAATATTTATTTGAAGTTTAAAATCCAAATTTCAGTTATTTATCCTACTTGAGTCTCACTTATCCTAATCTAGAAAATGGGATAATAATAACTATACTCTCGAGTTATTGTAATAATTAAAGAATATATGAAATGCTTGGCATCGCAGTTGAAGTATCATGCATTCTCAGCACATGTCAGTTCTCCTAACAACAATATAATATTTATTCAGAACTTATTAATGCCGTTGCTATTTTAAGGAATTCATATGGATTAGCTCATTTTGTCCTCTTAACAAACTCTACCAGACCCTCTAAATGTTAAATATAACACAGAAAGTTTAGTTAAAGCTTTACCAGATTATTGCTAATATAGTATATATAAAGCCATCCTTTTATAATTTAGTATTCAGAGATTAGTTCATAGAGTCAAAAATTCTACTAATGAGGCTAGTATATATTATATCCATTATTAGAAATATGATAGCATAATGATTTGTTCACAATTGCTTTACAGTGCTAAAATCTCTTACATATGTGTCTTATTTGATCTTTAGAATAGTCCTATCAAATAAAGTAGTTATTATTATGTTATTATTACGTTTCTTTTTTTTTTTTTTGAGAAGGACTGTGTCACCCAGCCTGGAGTTTAATGACACAACCTCTGCTCACTGCAACCTTCACCTCCCAAGTTCAAGCACTTCTCCTGCCTCAGCCTCAAGAGTAGCTGGGATTACAGGCACCTGCCACCACACCCGGCTAATTTTTGTATTTTTAGCAGAGACAGGATTTCACCATGTTCGTTAGGCTGGTCTCGGACTCCTGGCTTCAGGTGATCTGCCTGCCTCAGCCTCCCAAAGTGTTGGGATTACAGGTGTGAGCCACTGCATCCAACCTTTCTTTATATTTAAGGCAACTGGAACTGAGACATCTTAAGCAACATACATTGGTACATACCAAACATGAAGAGCCGGGTCTCTGAATTCTCATTTAATGTCCTAAGTCTCGTATGAGTCTAAATCATATAGCACCTCACACCACTCATTCAATAACTAGTTTATTATGCATTATTTAAGTATATATCATTCCCCAAGCTGTATAGTGAGCACATCTAGGGTACTCTAGGATATCTTATGAACATTGAAATTTACAATTGGATGGGACGTCAAATCCAGTTAACAACTTTAGAAACTGCTCCTCTCTGCTCCCAAGATCCACATTCCCCTCCAGGACACACAATTTGACCACTTTTCCCAAGTTGGGTGTGCCCTGGGCATAAGTTCTAGCCAATGGGATGTGAGCAGAATTGTCTTGTGCCATGTAAAATTCTTTCTACTCCTCCACTAACTGGGAGAAGAGAAAAGGGGACATGTTGAAATTAGAAATATTTCATATATGTACATAAACACACATTCTTATGGATCTTGACTAGTAATCTTATTTGTATACATATGTGTGTGTATATGTGTGTGGAGTGTGTGTGTGTGTGTGTATCCTTCCTTAGAATATGTACAATACATGAGGCTACAAGGCACTTACAAGGATGAAAGAGACTTTGGAACTTGTTTCCCCCACAATCTTTCCTGTTACACATAAAGAAAGTTAAGTGAATTAAGAGACTTGCCCCTGGGCACCTAGACAGGGACTATCTGATGTGAGATTAAAGCTCAGGTTTCTTTGCTCTCAACCAAAAAATATCACAAAATGTCCAGTGAAACACTATTTCTGCTGGATGATCACAGTTTTTATGAGACAAAGGGTTTCCTGGTCATGTGCATTTGGAAAATTCTGGGTTATCCAAAGCATAATAAGTTCATTTGCTGCAGGGTTTCTCAGGACCTTAATTTAATTTGCCAGTGAGTTCTGTGAGTCTCCAAGCGGGCAGCGCCAAGTTTTCAGAATGTTCCCAAGTGATTTGTTACTGGGAAGCAGGGTTCCACATTGCACCAGGTTCAGCTTTTCTCCTCATTTATATACAACCTGTCTGTGTGTTGAGAATAGAACGTGAAATTTCTGTTCACGTCTCTGCCAACAATAACAAATTGACCCTAAGCTAGTTCCTAGTTACTTATTTTGACCTCAACTTTTCCATCTATAAAAGGAAGTGTAAGATGGTTTTCTTTTGAGGGTTTGATTATCTGGGTTAAATGCTGCCAATCAGCCGTATGTGGAAGGGGACAAGGCCAGGATACCTCAGGGTCAAGTAGTTCTGTCACTAACAAGCTGGATGGCTGTTGGCTCACTGAACCTTTGCAGGCCTCTCAGTTTTTATCTGAAAAACAGTAAAGTTGGACTAAATGGTCTCAAGCTCTGTGCTCTAGATCACTGTGTTTGATGGGCCAAATATCATTGGATTTTACAGAGACTAGACCCATACTGAGAAGTGCTATAAAAAACAGTGAACTATTCAAATTTGATGAGCTGAACCTCAGAGAAAAGTGATACTACAAACAGAAATAATGTCACCTGTGGAACAGGAGAAAAAATGAAGGTGACCCTCTTATTCTAAGATGGAGGGAGGAAGAAAAGAGTGAGGGGAATCAAAGATAGCTGTGATAATATAAGGGGGAAAAGTGGAGAGGAAAGTGTTACAAATGTGTTGGAAATTTCTGAGATTAAGTTCCTCTTTATCTCCTATCAAGTCCCAAATCTCATAACATGAATAAAGAAACTAATTAAATAAGGGTAGTACTTTTACCGAATTGAAAAGAAACTGTAGCACTATTGAAAACTGTATCCTCAATTCAAATGACTTGTCTGGGGAAAAGCAGGTTCCAAATATATCAACATCTCATATAAAAGTTAACAAAATGGAAATACTGATGTCATCATTGGTAGTTTACAAAAATGAATATTCTCTGATTATAAAAGTGGCATGTTTGAACGTATATTGCAAATACTTCCCCCAGCTTGTCACTTCCTTCTTATCCTTTAGGCTTACAATATAAAACATTTTTTAAAAATATAATCTTTACTGCATCTTCGTTTGTTATTATAAATAGAAATTATTTCCCATTTCAAGACTATAAAAATATAAATTATATTTCCTTCCATTGATTTTTACCTTCATTTTTAGTTATATTTCTGGTGCATTTGAAAGGCTGTTTGTGATAAGGAGTGAGGCAGATATCAGATTCATTTTCTCCTCCATATGGTTAGTCAATTGTGTCATTACATTTTATAAGCCATTATTTTCCTTGTTAATTCAAAAAGGCCTTTTAAAATAAACTTACATAGTTAAATTTATCAGTATTTTCCTTTATAGTTTCAATGTTGAAAGAAAACCATTTTTTTCTACTGTGAATGTGTAGTTTGTTTTGTTTTTCATCAAGAATTATTTGTGATGAAAGGCATGAAAATGGAATTATCTTTCCTAGCCAATATTTACCCAGGTATTTTCAGCACGTTTATCTACTCTTCCGTCACTGATTTCAAATGTCAACATTCTTGCATGATAGAGTATGCTTCTGTTCTTTCTGCTTTGTCTGTTTCTGTGCCATTACTATACCTTTAAGATTGCTGTGCATTTATAATATACTTTAATATCTGATCATATATTCATAAATAGCTGGTAAAGTCCCTGTCATTATATTCCTTTTCTCTTAATGCTCTTGGCTATTTTTGTATTTAGTCTTCAGATAAAATTTAGAATCATTTATCAATCTAAGTATGTATAATTATACAGCCAGGATTAACATGTGTTATTTGGATATAGATGCTTTAATGTTCTGTAGGGCTTTTTGAGATATCATAGGGAAAGTTCTTATGGAAAAATATGAACTTTTTAAAAAGGTAAGTTCCATTGCTTTAGATCAATATTCAGCCTGAATAAGAGTGAAAGACATTTATAAGTTTTTATTTCTGGTATGATATAGACTTTTTTTAAAAAACGAAAGCTATATTCTAATTTTAAGTCCTCCTTAAAACGTTTCACTGTCACCACAAAATTATTAATAAATATTTTTAGACTAATAAATAGAAAACCGTCTGTGGAGTTCGTAATGAATGTATGAGCCTTTGAAGACTCATACATAGTCCCTCTTTAAGTCTATCCAAGTCAGCATCCTAGGAGGATAGCACATTAAATTTAGCATAATAGTAATACTTGTTTTCAAAGACTTTGTTTCTACAAATCACAGAATAACACAGAATATTATTAACACTCAGTTTGCAAGATAACAACTATCTTTCAACTTCCTCCTCCCTTGCAAACAAAGCACCAGTTAAGAGCTAGTCCTATAGTTCTCTTCCAGATCAGTAGCTCTCTTTGATGACAGTTTATGCAGAAAAGAAAGGAATGAGTGGGAGGTTTTGTGTAACCCAAATAAAATTCAAGATGTCTCATGGTTCGGTATTAGCAGTATGTTTTTCTGAAAGAAACACTGTCTAATAACCAGCATTATTAAACATCAATTTCAACCTTTACATATTTTTCTAATAATTTTAAAATGGATTCAAGAAATAATCTTAGACATAACCCTTTAACTTTCCTTTTCCTCTGTTCGTCTATTCTGTAAAGCACAGAGACTTGTCCAGGGTCTCTCATTATTCATAGTCTTCATTCTCCATCAACATTTTTTTTTTCTCTGATGCTGTTGCATCCATAATGTCTCTCTCTTCTTTTCTTACTTTTTCATTTTTATTCTTCATTTCTAGTCCTTTCTATACTCCCAAGTGTGCATCACATGATTTTATAGGCCAATCACATATAACTCTTCTTTAGAGAATAAAGATCAGGGATTGGAGGAAGAAGTTTAGTGGGAAACTCCAAGATTCTCTTTTGACAGGTGGGATGAACAGGGTAGAGATAGTTTAAGGCTGATAGTACTTCCATATTAAATACTTTTTTTCCTGTTACCTGTGTACAGATTAATAGAATTCTGTCTAGGTCATATCAAGTTGTGGAATTCGGATTGGCATCTGTCAAAGGAGGAAGGCATTAGTAATTATTCTCATCTTTTACTTAAGGAAAGAATTGCAGTTTTCTGCAGTATACTTTACAAATGAAGTAGGCAAAAAAATAGGAAGCATTGTTAATAGTTATATTTTATTAACTACTGACTATAATTCCATGCAGTGGGTCAATTACTTTACATCCTAAAACAACAATGAAACTTTATGAGAGTATTTATTTTTATCCCAATTTTTCTAGGAGGAAACAAATAATCAGAAATGTAATCAACTTTCTTCAAGGCAGATAACTAGCAAATGGTGAATTAGTCTTCCACTGTAGAGTCCTGACTCCATATTTATTATTTTCCAACATACAGCAAATTTAGTAGAATATTATAAATTAGGAAAATAGAAGAGTAAAAGCATCTACAGTGAACTATCCACAAAAAGTTCAGTGGAGAAAAACAGTGTATACTCTCTCTAGTTACAGAGCAAATGTTCACTATTTTTCCAGTGAAATGAATAAATAAAGAAATGACAGGCCAGGCGCGGTGGCTCAAGCCTGTAATCCCAGCACTTTGGGAGGCCGAGACGGGCGGATCACGAGGTCAGGAGATCGAGACCATCCTGGCTAACACAGTGAAACCCCGTCTCTACTAAAAAGTACAAAAAACTAGCCGGGCGAGGTGGCGGGCGCCTGTAGTCCCAGCTACTCGGGAGGCTGAGGCAGGAGAATGGCGTAAGCCCGGGAGGTGGAGCTTGCAGTGAGCTGAGATCCGGCCACTGCACTCCAGCCCGGGAGACAGAGCAAGACTCCGTCTCAAAAAAAAAAAAAAAAAAAAGAAATGACAACTTTTCTTAATCGTTAGTACTGTTAGTATGTTCTATTTTATTTCATATTCTCACTGATTTTGAGTTTATTCTATCTTGCTCTATTTCATAAAGTATTGGAAACTCTTTTAAATTATCCTTGCAATGGTGAAGGGGTCATAATTACGTGTAGTCTTGACAAATCACGTGAGTCAATAAAAATCAGAATATGTTTAGTGTTGTATTACTTCCAATTTTCATATTCCTTGGGATCCTTATTGAGGATGTATTGTGAATCAAGTGAATCAAGAAGAATCCATGTAAGATGCTTCCTTAAAATTTTTGAGAAAAGTCTACAGGATGTTAAATTTCCTGTTGGAGTAGAAGCTCATGTTATTCATAATCACATATTTTGATATAATCAGGTCAATATGTAAGTGACTTTGAATTTGATACATTGTGTCCATATTTTCTTTCAAAGGTTCAGCAAATTCTGGTTCCTCCAGAGACAGCTTAGTCAATATCTGTGACTTGCACAAGCCAGAAATGTGACATTTAGGGAACCAAGTGCCATGGAGGAATGGACTCCCATCTCATCTGCGCACTGCACAAAGATTAGCAATTGTAGTAAGGATGACACTAGCATAAAAATTCCTGCTCCCCATTGTAGCCTGGACTTGCTGTTCCATCAATTCAATACAAATTATTTCTGAGCAATTCTCCCCTGCAATTACCTGATTAGCAATCCCAATTGCTTCTCCATGTTTCGAAGACCTTGATTAAATGATATCCCCTCCTGATTACTTTATCAAGTCTAGCTACCATGGATTATTGACAGCTCTGTGTTAACTAACTGCCTGTTTCTTTGGCAAGCTGCCACGCAAATGGGAAAGCAGCTGTTTCTTGAGATGGGGAGAAGAGAAATGCCAATGGATACAGTCTTTATGGCTTTTGCAAACTGAGAGTCCATTAGCTGAACTGAAATTGTTTTGGTGGTAGTCAGTGTGTTTGACATCACTTTGGATTACCAGAGAGTGATAACTAGGAGGTGGAGGTGGTTGATAACATGGTGCAAAACCCCATCACCTTACAGTTTGTAGAAAGCAGGTGTACTGTGGGTTGTTGTGAAGGTTTGCTAAGTGAAGGAAATGAATGCTTCAGGCAATTTTTCAGAATGCTAACTACACAGATTGTCCAAAGCCACAATGGTCATACTCGACTTTTGCTGAACTTCCTTGTTGAAACTGCAATCACGTGTAAAGGCTGCTGAACATGCTGATTTTCACTGAACAGCTCTATGTGGCAGGAATGGTAATCTCTTTTCTATCCCTTACTCATAAACTC
Source organism: Colobus angolensis palliatus (assembly GCF_000951035.1). NCBI lineage: Eukaryota > Metazoa > Chordata > Mammalia > Primates > Cercopithecidae > Colobus > Colobus angolensis. The sequence goes on along the minus strand of NW_012116599.1, from coordinate 5,728,069 downwards.
AGAGAGGCTTTGACACGTGTCCCAAGATGACTTAAACATATTCATAATCATTCTTCTACCATTGTCATTAAATGTAGATTATTTAATTTTTAGCTTTGTTCTTTCCTTTCAAAACATGAAGTCCCATGTAATTTACTGCCTTTTTTTCCCTCTCCGTCAAAGGTCCTTCAGTCCGAATCTCGTGGCAGATGGGTGGGCAAAATGTTGTGCGAGACGGCTTGAGTTGATGAGTGTCACTGAAGCACGACAATGTTTGCCTTAGCCTCACACTTCAATCACAACATGTTTTTTCTTTATCTTTTAAAATAAACTTCATTTTAGAATAGCTTTAGACTTATAGAATTGTTGTATAAGTGGTACAGAGAGTTCTAGTACACACCACATCCAGTTTCCCCCACTATAAATACCTCTACAATATTATGGAATATTTGTCAAAATTAATTAAGTAATATTGGTACATTACTACTAATTAAAGTCTATAATTTATGTATGTTTTCTTAGTTTTTAATGTCCTTTATCTGTCCCAAGATTCCCTCCAACACACCACATTGGATTTAGCCAGCGTGTCCCCTTAGGTTCCTTTTGGCTGTGAGAGTTTCTCAGGATTAACTTGTTTTTGATGACCTTGACAGTTTTGAGGAGTACTGGTGAGGTACTTTGTAGAATGTCCTTACATGTAAAGAGTAATTTTATAGTGAAGAAACCTGAAAAACATTACCTAAATCAGAAGGTCAAGGTTAACATCAACAGTGATAAGTCATGTAAGTGGTATGTACCCGTTATATGATATCATGAGAATCACACATTACCTTTGTGATTTTTCTCTCCTAAACGTGATACCCCAACCTGATGATGAGAAAAATATTAGCAATATCAATTGAAGGTCCCTCTACAAAATATCTGACCAATATGCCTCGAAACAGTCAAGGTCTTTAACAACAACAACAACAACAACAATTAATCAACAATGAATGAATGAATGAATAAATAAAGGAGAATAGGCAAATCTCTGTGCAGAAGTACTTCATATAATTTATGTAGATATTCTATCTTCACAATGGACTCATGAATATTTATTCTGTACTTTGGATTAGAGGCCAATACTACTTTGCTTATTTATTGCTCCAATTGTTTCAATTTGAACTCTTTTCGTTGGCACTTGTATCCCTTTGATGTATCTCCATCATTGTGGGGCATTTTTATTTAATTTTTTTCAGCTGGGGAGTACTTTATCAACTCTAATAATTCGAATTGTGAAAAAAAATGCACATAACACAAAATTTACCATCTCAACTCTCTCTCTCTCTTTTTTTTTTTTGAGATGGAGTCTCGCTCTGTCACCCAGGCTGGAGTGCAGTGGCATGATCTCAGCTCACTGCAACCTCCGCCGCCCAGGTTCAAGCAATTCTCCTGCCACAGCCTCCTGAGTAGCTGGGACTACAGGCATGCACCACCACGCACAGCTAATTTTTGTATTTTTAGTAGAGACGGGGTTTCACCATATTGGCCAGGCTGGTCTTGAACTGACCTCATAATCCACCTGCCTTGGCCTCCCAAAGTGCTGGGATTACAGGCATGAGCCACCGCGCCTGACCTCAACTCTCTCTTTAAGTCTACAGTTCAGCAATATTAAATGTATTCACATTGATGTGCAACCAAAGTCCAAAAGCTTTTCATTTTGCAAAATTGAAGTTCTATACCCATTAAGCAGCAACACTGTTTTTTCTGTGTCTCTAGCCCCTGGCAACTACCATTCCACTTTGTGTTTCTATGAGTTTGACTACTCTAAATATAGTATATAAGTGGAATCATACAGTATTTGTCTTTTTGAGACTGTCTTCTTTCACTTGGCAAATTGCTCTCAGAGTTCATTTATGTTGTAGCATTTGTCAAAATGTTCTTCCTTCTTATGTCTTAAAAATACTTAATTGTACAGTATGTAGAAACCATATTGTCTTTATTCATTCATCCATTGATGGAACTTGGGTAGCCTCTACCCTTTGGATATTGTGAATAATTCAGCTATGAATATGAGTGTACAAATTTCTCTTTAAGACCTTGTTTTCAATTTTTTGACATATACCCAGAAGGGAATTGCTGAATCCTATGGTCATTCTATTTTTAATTTTTTTGTGGAACCACCATACTGCTTTCCATAGCAACTGTACTTTTTAAATTTCCACCAATAGTACACAAAAGTTTTAACTTCTCCACATCCTTACCAATACTTACTATTTTCTGTTATTTTATTGTGATGGTGGTTTGTTTGTTTTTGGCAGTAGTCATAATAATGGGTGTGAAGTCATATCTCATTGTGATTTTGGTTTGTATTTCCATAATGACTTATGATGATGAGCATCTTTTCATATACTTATTGGACATTTGTTTATCTTCTTTGGAGAAATTTCTATTCAAGACGCTTACCCATTTTTAAATCGGATTTTTGTTGTTGTTGAGTTGTAGGAGTTCTTTGTTAATTTTGGATATTAATCACATATCAGGTATATGATTTACAAATATTTACCACTCCATAGGTTGCTTTTTCACTCTGTTGATTGCGTATTTTGATATACAGTAGTTTTCACATTTTAATGTTGTCCAATTTACTGATTTTTACTTTTGTTGCCCATGCTTTGATGTCATAGACAAGAAATTATCATCAAATGCAGTGTTTTGAAGATTTCCTCCTGTGCTTTTTCCTAAGAGTTTTATAGTTTTAGCTCTTACATTTAACTCTTTGATCCCTTTAGGATTAATTTTTGTATATACTGTAAGTTAAGAACCCAATTTCATTCATTTGCATGTGGATATACAGTTTTCCCAACACTATTATTTTTGAAAAGTATATTCTCTTCCTGCTTAGTGGCCTTGGCACCCTTGTAAAAAATTATTTGACTGTATACATAACAGTTTATTTTTAGGCTCTCTATTCTATTGCACTGGTCTGTATGTCCACCTTTATGCCAGCACCACACTGTTTTGATAATTACAACTTTGTAGTAAGTTGTAAAATCAGCAAGTGTGAGACCATCAACTTTGTTCTTTTTCAAGATTGTTTTGGATATTTGAGGTTCCTTGAGATTCCATATGAATTTTGTGATGAAGTTTTCAATTTTTGCAAAAAAATTCATTAGGATTTTAATAGGCGTTAATTAAATCTGTAGATGGCTTTGGGTAGTATTCACATCTCAGCAATATTAAATCTTCCAGTCTACAAACATTGTACATATGTTCCATTATTTGTACATTCCTTAATTTTCTTCAGAAATGTTTTGTAGTTTTCAGTGTACAATTTTTTTTATCTCTTTAATTAAATTTATTCCTGGGTACCTTATTCATTTTGATGCTATTTTAAATGGAATGGTTTTCTTAATTTTCTTTTCAGATTATTCATTGTTAGTGTACAGAAACACACCAATGTCCAATAACTTTTTTTTGGAGACACAGTCTCGCTGTATGCCCCAGGCTGAAATGCAGTGGTGCCATCTCAGCTCACTGCAACCTCTGCCTCCTGGGTTCAAGTGATTCTCATGCCTCAGCCTCCTGAGTAGCTGGGATTACAGGCACCTGCAACCACACCCAGCTAATTTTTGTATTTTTAGTAGAGATGGGGTTTCACCATGTTGGCCAGGCTGGTCTCGAACTCTTGACCTCAGTTGATCCACCTGCCTTGGCCTCCCAAAGTGCTGGGATTACAGGCGTTTAATAACTTTTAATTCTGATTTAACTGATAACTTTAGGAAAAAAACATGTATATATATATATATACAATTTTAGATTCCATTGCAGGACCAAGTAGTTTTTCTGAAGAGGAACCCACACCTTCAGCATTTTGAGTTTAGTTGTTTTCACTTACATATGTGACTCAGCATCTAATTTATTAAGGTCAGTTTTTGACTAAAAGACTTTCCTTTTTACTATTTTGCTTTCTTTTTTACTTCCAGGGAGTTGTCATGCTTGTTCTTCTTGGTTATGGGAAAGAGAGAGACCAAGTTAGTCTCGTCTTGTGGGGCAAATTCCCTGAGATAGTGACAGCATTATTGCTACTGATAGAAAACTTTACATCACATGAGATAATTAGAATTTACTTATTTGATAGGAGTATGGTTTTGAGGTTAGAAAAATCTGGTTTTGCCTCTAGCGCCAAGATTTACTAGCTGTGAAAGCTTGGTGATTTACTATCACGAAATCTCAATATTCTTCTTTGAAATAAATGATGAAAATACTATTAGCTACCTCCTAAAGTTCTGGTATGAACAAATCAGAGAACAGATGTGAACTGTTTAGCATAATACCAACCATGTAGAAGACCCTACATATTGTATAAATCACTATCATGTTTATTATTTGATTAATGGCCAGGTAACACATCTGGGTAATGCTTAATACTGAAGTTCTTCAACTTTACTATTATTGAATGCAAGAGAAAAAAATACTAGTCTTCTCTGAAAAATATAGCAGCACCAATGACTTTATTTTGGGAGTGGGAGAAGGGATTTGCAGCAGAAGGCATGACCATGAAGGAAAACATCCTTACTTATCCTTGTATTTAAAATTTGGTTGAGAAAGATCAATCTGTGGCACAGGGGCTTGGCAACGATAACATATGTGTATCAGGGGACAGAAAGTAATGTGTGGAGTAGAATTCATAATCTACGATGATTAGAAATTCAGATACAAAATTTCACAAACTGGCTGCATTCCAACTCTCCTGAATGTGTGCCTGAATCCAAATAGCATCCTTAAAGAGAAAAGAACAGCAAAACTGTGAAATGTGCAGTTAATGAACTTCCCAAATACAGGGACTCAAAAAAAAAAAAAATCAGCTCTAAATGAAATAGATAAATGTGTGCTAAATGAAATTCTGTCTTCCAATACTCTGCAAGCCACTTGTCCAGAAGTCCTCCTACACCAATATGCTTGGGATTTTCTTAGCAAATGTGTATCACTTCAGATGAAAATAGTTAAAACTGAAATAAGTGGGTAAAAAAGAGAAGAGAACAGATGGTATGTAAGTATAATGATGATCCAATTGCACCATATTATAAATGAGCTATCACAAAATCTCAGGGGAGCTTCTGGCCAAACATTTGAACATAGTGGAGAAAAACCTTACTCTTATCTCCCCCACCCTTTTCTTTCACATTTTAAGAAAATTGCAAACAAATCAAGCAAATTACCAGAAAGTGTAACACAGAACACCTACTCACACAACAAGTATCCTTCTTATCACCCTCTGCTGGAAATTGAAAAACGCCAGGCACTTGGTCAGAATGAGAAGTCTAAATACTATTTCCATGGAATTTATAGAATAAGGGGTGATCATTGAAAGGGCCTTCAGAACAGCAAGAGAACACAGCACTTCCCCTTCCCTGATCTTTTAGGGAAGCCATGCATTTCATTTCTCTCTGCTGCTGTGTGGCTTTCTGGCATCTTTTCTAATTTCCTCAAATTGTTGGTGGGAATTGCTTGAAACTACTTTCTTATCTCTCTCGGATGTTCTTATGGAAACTGAAATGAATGTGTCATCTGTAATCATTTAACAGTTTTTAAAAGTACTTCTGTTAGACTCTCACAACAAAATTTTGCATTCAGTTCAATCCCTTTCAACTAAGTTGAGCCAGTAGCAGAGATATTTGCAAGGGGCCAAAGATAATTTTATTAGCCTTAATCAAACTAATTTCAATTCTTCTCAGCAAATATTTCTCGTAAGTCTACTGTCAGCTTAGAACTGAGTGAGGTAGAAGGTCTCTATGTTCTTGGGGAGTACTGAAATTTCCATGCATAAAGAAATCTGTTCAGCCTGAATAGTTCACATTAATGAAATGTTAAAAAAGACATTAGTGGCTATTCACAGCTAAATCCTTAATTTTAACAACTGACAAAATCCAAATGCCTATCATGTTAAATGATGAATTTTAAAGATTACTGTGAAATAGAGTTTCTCAATCTCAGCCCTATCGACCTTGTGGTTCAGAGGTTGAAGGAAGTTATCGCGTACTTTGAAGGATGTTTATTAGTATCCTTGGCCTATACCCACTAGACACCAGTAGTGCTCCTTATCCCTGAATTGTGATGGCCAAAACTGTCTCTAGACTTGGTGAAATCACCCCAACTGAGATGCTGCGAGATTTTTGTTTCCAGTGAGAAAAGGAATAGTACACATATTAGGCAATTAAATTATTAACAGTGCAAAGCCAAAGATGACTGATAACTAGAAATGGCCTTTTGAATGGCAGTAATTGGAAAAAGCATGGTGCTCATGCCTGTTGACATTTTTTAAATTTGCTGTATGATGTCTCACCTCATTCCTGATTTTCTGCCTATGCTGTTTTTTCCAGCAATTCTAAACGGAGAACCCAACTCAAGTACATCAGAGGTAGTACCTATGCTCTCTCTTCTATGATTGGAAGTTATAATGTCAAATATCTGATATTAAACAAAGAGATATTTCATGGGGTCTAGAGTTAGCTCTAAGAAAATTATAATCACTGATATCACTGACTTTCCATCACCATGATTACGTATCATCTACCCACTGAGCATTTATGGATAATTGACTGTGCAAAAAACTGTCCTTTCCATCTCTTGTGAGTTGAGAGCAGAATCTCTCGCCCTTCTTAAAGATGGAAACGACCAGATACTCAATTCCTCGTTTTCCTTGAAACTAGGGCATATGAGAGAATTCTGACTCCCCGAAAAGAAGACTGCAAGAGTCGGAGGATGTGAAGCTTCTGGAAAAGGTTTGGTGCCATGGTGAGAAGGAACTCTTAGGAATAACTCTCTTATTAATCCGTTCTCAGATTACTAATAAAGACATACCGGAGCCTGGGTAATTTATAAAGGAAAGAGGTTTAATGGACTCACAGTTCCACATGGCTGCAGAGGCCTCACAATCATGGTGGAAGACGAAGGAAGAGCAAAGGCACATCTTACATGGTGGCAGGCAAGAGAGCTTGTGTAGGGGAATTCCCATTCAGAAAACCATTAGATCTCATGAGACTTGTTCCCTACCACGAGAACAGTATGGGTGAACCATCCCCATGATTCAGTTATCTTTACCCGACCCCACCCTTGACATGTGGGGATTATTACAACTCAAGGTGAGATTTGGGTGGAGATACAGCCAAACAATATCCCTCTCTTTCTTCTCTGTGGCTATGGTCATATGAGCATATAGCAGCAGGAGCTGTAGCAGGCATCTAAGAGTGATAAGGAGACAGCCAGAGGATGGCAGCCACACTGAACAGTAGAAGAGAAAAATGAACATCCCCGTGTCTATGGCAACATGCCTGTGTGGCTGCATTCTTCAATCTTATGCTCCCTGACTTCATACATCTTGTTAGGGAAGATTAACTACCCTTATTAAAAAAGCTTCTGTTAGCAAGGTTTTCTGTGAATTGTAGCTTTACAAATTCCTAGATAGTATTTTCTACTATTTGCAAGACACAATGCTATTTGGTGTGTGGAATTTAAAGACCAATGAAACAAGCAAAAAGAATGATGAATTCTGTCTTTAAGAAATGCATTTTAACATCATTGTGGATACTCTGTTTCCAGAATTGATATTATGGCTTCAAAATCATCTTCAGCCTGCAGTGGCCACAGATAGCATATAGCATTTTGTCAACTTGTTTTCCATGTCAGTAACAGGTTGAATTGTGTCCCTTCAAATTCATATGCTGAAGTTCTAACCCACAGAACCTCAGAATGTGGCCCTATTTGGAGAATGTGTCTTTGAAGAAGTAATCAAACTGAAATGAGGTCATTGGGGATGGCCCTAGTCCCATATGACTGGTGTCCTTATAAAAGAAATGTGGACATGGAGATATACGAGGAGGAAGACCATATCAAGAAATGTAAGAAAATATGGCAGTCTACAAACCAAAGAAAGAGATCTGAAACAGATCTTTCCCTCACAGTGCTTGGAAGAAAATAACCCTGCTGACACCTTGTCTTTGGTCTTACAGCCTCCAGAACTATAAGGCAAAATTTCTGTTGTTTAAGCCACTCTATTTGTGGTACTTTGTATTGGCAGCCCTAGCAAAGTCATACAGTGTCCAAAACTGAATTCTTCATATTCACTCTAAATCTGCTCCTTCAATGGTCATTCCTATCCTAGTTAATGGCAACTCCATCCTTACAAAGCTGAGGCAGAAAGTCTTACCTCCTGGATGTTCAGGCATCATCCCTCACTTCTTCTTTCCCACTCTGCAGCTAGTCAGCACTACTGTCAAATGTATTAGAATCTCATAGTTTTGGGGCTGGGCATGGTGGCTCACGTCTGTAATCCCAGGTCTTTGGGAGGCCGAGGAGGGTGGATAACCTGATGTCGGGAGTTCAAGACCAGCCTGACCAACATGGAGAAACCCTGTCTCTACTAAAAATACAAAATTAGCTGGGTGTGGTGGCACATGCCTATAATCCCAGCTGCTCGGGAGGCTGAGGCGGGAGAATTGCTTGAACTCAGGAGGCAGAGGTTGCAGTGAGCCGAGATCACACCATTGCACTCCAGCCTCGGCAACAAGGACAAAACCCTGTCTCAAAAAATAAAAAAAAATAAAAATAAAAAAAAAGAATCTAATAGTTTTGACTTTACATTCAAATTTGATAGCATATCATTATCTCTTTTTACCTCTATAGCCACTACCCTAGTCAAAGTTGCTGTCATCTTTTTATTCAATTATAGCAAAAAAACATAGACCTCTCATGTTTTTAACCTCACTGGCTTTTCTATTAAAGTAAGCAGATTTATCCTGTTAAAATAACAGATGGGTTATGAACCTGTTCAAAAGTCTCCAATGGCTTCTGATGACATAAGCCCACACTACCAAATTAAGAGGATGAACTATTAGGGGCTTAGTAAAATTTTGTTTAGGGATTGAAATTGCAAGTACTTGCCTTCTTACTTTTTTTTTTTTTTTTTTTTTGAGACAGAGTCTCACTCTTGTCTCCCAGGCTGGAGTGCAATGGCGTGATCTCCGCTCACTGCAACCTCCACCTCCCCGATTCAAGCGATTCTCCTGCCTCAGTCTCCTTAACAGCTGGGATTACAGGCACCCACCACCACACCCAGCTAACTTTCGTATTTTTAGTAGAGACTGATTTCACCATATTGGCCAGGCTGCTCTCAAACTCCTGACCTCAACTGATCCACCCGCCTCGGCCTTCCAAAGTGCTGGGATTATAGACATGAGGCACCTCTCCCAGCGCCTTTTTACTTTAAATATCACACTCCAGGACTACCTGGGTGAATACAGTAAGGAAATGTTTTGTTATTGTTGTTGTTCCTTTCATTCAGGGCTTGTTCTTAGGTCCTTAGGTTTGAAAGTTGCCCAGGTAGATAGCTGCCTTTGTAAATAGTTTATAATATTTCTCGATGCGAATATTAGACTCAACTTTTGTTGCTAAATAGGTATAGTTTTCACTGGAGTGGGGGCAAGAGGGATAAAGCAAAATAGGTTTGTTTTTATTTTTAGATTTTTATGATAGTAAAATTTGTTTGAAACCCCTCTGAACATAAATACATTTTTTTCTTCCCTCAATTTCTAGTAAATACATTATATAGAAATATTTAACATCCACTGCAAACATTTTATATGGTAGAAGTATATGTTCGTTTTTCGTATGTTTTATGCTTGATATAGACTTAGGCCTCATAATTTTAAGGTCTGTCCATTAGTGTGGAATCAGCTATCAAGGGATATTTCCAAGGGAACTCTGAGTGTGGTCATGGACTCATGTTAATGAACACCTCAACCATCAAACACAGGCGTTTTTATAGTCTGGTTTTAAGGATTTTCAGGGTCAGACAATCTACAAAGGCTTCCCTTCACTCCTGATCATGCCTTAAAACAAAGCTATACCTCGCTTAAGTCATTCTTACTAAAGGTAAATTTTTTAAATTTTGTCTAACCGTTAGCAGGTATGGGTGGTAAAGGTCACGAGAAGAGGGAAAAAAAGTACTTTAAGGCTGTGTGCATGACACAAAAGCAAAATTTTAACCCATAGGCTTCTGGCAAATAATAGCCATAGAGATTCTTGCCAGAGATTTTGTAATGAGAAACATTACAGCTCTGTTGGGTAAATTTATATAGAACCACAGTGGAGGAATCTTTACCACTTTGGCTTATTCTCTCCCTTCGTTTTTCTCTCTTCTTGCCCCTAATATAAAATTTTAAGACCATGTCTTTCATGTGGCAATTCATAATGGTGGGGCATCTATTACCCTTAATTCTGTCTACAGCCTCTCTGTTGCCAGACTAATCAGCTTAAAACACAGTCGCTCTAAAACCTCCATAGTTCTTCCATTGTGTATATAATACCATTTAAACTTCTTAGCTAGGTACTCCTGGCTGCCTTAGTTCAGGTCCCCTAGAAGCTGGATCTGAGATAAGGATTCTTGTGCAAATAAATGATGAAGGCGTTCCCAGCAGAAGTCCGTAAGAAAGAGAGGGAAGCAGGAAAGCAGGAGAGCGCAGGAGAAGAAGCTAAGCAAACCACTAGATGGGGTTTCAGATGACATCTAGCCTGAGTCTGACCATGGGGAGTCTGGGTTATGAATGGCACCATGAAATTTTTCCACTTTGAGGCAGAGGCCAGCTTTGTACCCTTGTATCAGTGGTTGCAGCCCACCACCCATACTGCAGATCCTAAGCATCAGCTGAGGTGGGCGCCTTCAGCCAAGGGCAATTTTCCAGGAATGGTGTGGCTGGGAGCCCCTATCACCAACACTCACTGCAGCTGGGAGGGGGATGCTCCAGCCCAGGGAAGGGAATCTGGGTGGAGCACTCATAGGCTCCAGAAGGAAGGCTCTAGGATCTGCCTTCACTCTAGGATACTGTTTTCTTTTGTGTATCCTCCCCTCTGCTGCTTGCTGTAAAACTTACTTCCCCTTTCTCCTCCTTTGTAATGTAAGGGTTTAAGAATCTACCACTTCTTTAACCTTCCCTTCAGAGACCTGGATGATGGTTCACACTAAGATTCTCTAGACAACTAGTAAACTAGTACAACATTTATTAGACTATGCATACATCCAGGTAGATTTTCTTGGCTGCTTACCCAACCACCATTCCCATCTCCCTTCTTCCTGGCGGACAAGACCCACGTCATTCCAGCAGCTGGAAATGCTGCACACAACGTTTCCCAAGCTCTCCTGTTGCTACGGTATGAGTGTATGACCTAGCCCTGGTCAGAGGATTGGAGAAGTCTTCTGAGGACTCATTAAAGGAGGACCTCACCCTTGCCTTGCTGCTCTTGGACAATGTCATGTGAAGATGTAGATGTGATGCTTCAGGCTGTCTCAGAAACCTTGCAATTCAATGATAAAGCCCACAGAAGGTCAGCAAAGTCCAGCTGGTCCCCAGCTGGCAGTGAATTCCAAAATTCACCCTTGGGCTGCCATGGCCTTTTGTTGTTGTAGGTAAGTCGAAAAAATCTCCACTGTTTAAGTTGTTTTTGTTGGATATTTTGTTCTATGCAGCTGAAAGCACCTTACGCTATGAAACTTTCTGATAAAAGCTGGAATTGAGAAAATGGCTAAGACCTTAGAATTATATAGATTCTTCTACTCCCTTCTCTCTGTATTGACAGCAGCTGGACCCAGCCAACTACTTGGATGTGGGCTGTGGCCTATTTCACAAGAGAGAAAATAAAAAAGATCAATGGTTCAGTTTCTATACTAAACAGAAATATGAAGCTCAAGAGTGCAACTAATGAGGGGTCCAAGCAGCTGCTCCTACATGCCTGAACGCAGGCAGGCAGAGGGAACTGGCAGGGGAAGGTTCTCCCACGAGGCACAGTGATTCTACCCACTAGGGCAACATGCCCTGATGAAGGCTATGCATGGCCTCATCAGGCGAGTTACTCCTACTTCCTGGGAGACAGGAGTAGGGGTGCAAGAGAGAGGCTGCAGTTGGCGTCAGACTTTGTCTCCCAGACGGATTCATGCTTTTGGTTTCTTTACTCTGGCCAAAAAAATGGAGTGGAGAATGAGAACAAAAGGAACTCTTCTCTGAAAATAATAGCAATAATAATAATTTTAGCCTATAGCATGCAGGATGCAGTTTACTGGCCTACAAAATGGAGTGGAGAATGAGAACGAAAGGGACTCTACTCTGAAAATAATAGCAGTAATAATATTTTTAGCCTATAGCATGCAGGATGCAGTTTACTAAGAGCTTAACATGCATTAACATGTCTAAACTTCAAAATAATTATGGAAATCTGGTGCTTCCTTTCCTCTCTGACTTTTCTTTGTGTTTTCTTTCCTTATAAGTTCCTCTTTTGTTTGGGCTTGTACAAAACCCACCAATATTTAGCTTACAAGCCTCTTTCATACATTCACAGGAGCAAAGTTCTCTTCTGCTGGTGAACAGTGCACCTCCCTCCCCTTGCTTTTGTGTGCATAGAAGGGAACCATGGGGAATTGGAATGAGAGTGATGGATGAAATGCCTCCTGATGAAAACCCAGCCCTTTCTCTTCCAAGACCTTTAAGTTTGGGAACAATCTTATTTATTTCATGCATCTGTGCAAATTACCTAAGACATTTTATACAGACCACCCTGGAACGTGTGTAATAGGAAATGCTCACTATTTTGTAGACTTTGAAATTGGAATATAACTGAGTATAGAAAGAAGTTTACACAAGATCACTCTTGTAGAACATTCCTGTTTAAGACTATGTCTCTGAGCTATTCGTAGATATTCTTTGGGAAGAAGATTTTTGTTAAATAAATTTGAAAAACTCTGAATTTCACTAAATTAAAGAGTTTTTCTTCCTTACAGACTATTCTGGAAATTAAATGCATTGATATTAACTGTAACTTTCCAATAATATAATATAGCCTGAAGAATTTATCAAATTTATCCAACTGTGAGTTTCATTTGATGAGGAGCACCTATTAACATGTCTCATGTGAGTGTTCTGTGGCAGATACTTTGGGAAATGATTTTCAAATAGGCATGAATAGTTTTTCTTATAAATCCTATCAATAACCTGATTACTAAAATCATTACATGAGCACTTATCACCAACTAAAGTTCTACTTCAATCACATTGTTATAATTCTCAAATATATAAATAATACTGGATTTTATATATGTAATTATTAAGACCACTTACATTGAACTTTCTTTTTTTCTGCTAAGTTACTTCCTTATTTTCTTGCTTGGAAATGAACCAGTCAAGAATGTCTAAATGCATTAAAAGTTACTTCAGAGATGGGAAATGGGAACATTATATTTTATTAAAAATAAGAATTAAGTCATAATACAATATAGAGAAAAAATAAAACCAACAATCAGAAATATCATAAATCACTCTATCTGGAACAGCAAGGAATTAACTTATCTCTAATCTTTTAAGAAGTCCTTGCCACTCATCAGTGACAGGACTAAATAGTCCCAATATTGATGCCAGATTAAATATATTATAAGGTTATATAATTGCATAATAAGTCATATAATTCATTAATTCATGATAAGTCATATGATACAAAGATAAGAACAGCTTGATTATGTATCAGATAGGCAGAGCTTTAGAACATAGAGATGCCCTCTATGGTATTGGTTTGAAGTTTACTGCCAAGAAGATGAGGAACAAGGACTAAAAGATTGTAGGGAAAAATATGAAATTGCAACATACATCTCATAAAAGGCACAATAGTCAGTTTTCTTTTTGGGGAAGGACCTTATAAATATCTCTGTACTTTTACTACTAATAGCGGCATTTTATAGGAAAAACTCAGCAATTCCTTTGAAAGTTACATGAGAATATCCACAAAGATGTAAGGATCACGAAATTCCCAAAGACTGAGTTGGGTAATCGGAAAATCCCTGAGCACAGAGCAAGAGAAGGTGGTTCTAAGTCTAACAATGTCCTGGAGGGAGGTATGTGCCCTTGGAAGAGGGTTATGGGTTACCAGATTATCAGTAAAGTAATTTATATTTCTAAATGTAAGTCATTATCTTAATGGCATGTGAAAATAATTTACTAGATGCCAAGTGTTTTTGGTGTGTGTAACTTTGCCATATGTATATTTGTTTAGCCTCCACTGGAAATTACATAATTATGTGTTAAATATAATTTACTGGATTTCTCAAGAGATATATGAAAGAAAACTGAGGACCCTAGAGGAAGTAAGATGAAAGATAAGAAGGGGACTTGGTGGCATGGTTTGTGTTTTTTTGTTTGGTGTGTGTGTCACCTTAGAAAGAGGTTTTTCAGTCCAACTTGTCTTGAGGTTTTCTTTACAAAGCCCTAATTACCATCAGATTTGGTAGGGTTTGGAGACGGGAGGAGGTGTGTTCTGGTGCCTTTGTGTTCCCTCTGCCTTGGTCTGCACTGCAACTATCCTCTTTCCCATAGGCCCTGAAGCTATGTTTTTGTACCAGGCATGATGGTCTCACATGCGCTCAATAGTTGCCTTTCCCCAAAATGTCTTCAGAAGAAATAGCTGGAGGGTATGTCAGAGGTGAATTTTCCTCTCAAACATATTTATGTTTTATTTATAATCATTCTGTAAAAACCTGATTTTTGGAGTCTTTAATGTCTGTATTTTGGCTAGGACACATTACCACAAACGCAGCAGCTTAACATTCATTTGGTATCTTAGTGTCCATGGCTCAGAAGTTCAGGTATAATGACGCTTTCCTGTTTCCCTGATGAGAGTCCCACAGCGTAGCCACACCCTTTCTCAGAGGATGTAAGTGTGGGATTCATTTTCAGGTTTATTCTGGTGAATTCAGTGCCAGACAGTTATAGGACTGTGGTCCCAATTTCCTCACTGGTTGTTGGCTGAGGTTGTTCTCAGCTTCTGGCAGCCACATGCATTGGAAAGGCTTGTGAACCCCTTCAAAACAACAGTGGTGGGTTGGGGTCAAGAAGTCCTTTTCATGCTTCTAATTTCTCTGACCTCCCCCTTCTGCCTCATGTCTCCTGCCTTCCTCTTCTGCAACATCCCTCTTCTAGCTCCAGTCAAAGAAATGTGTCTGCTTTTAAAGATTTAAGTGATTAGATTGGGCTCCCATGGCTATTTCAGGATAATCTCCTGTATTAATGTATTCTTACACCACTATGAAGAAATATCCAAGACTCCATAATTTATAAAGGAAAGAGATTTAATTGATTCAGAGTTCCACATTGCTGGGGAAGCCTCAGGAAACTTACAGTCATGGTGGAAAGCAAAGGAGAAGCAGGCACCTTCATAGGATGGCAGAATGGAGTGAGTGCCAGCAGAGGAAATGCCAGACGCTTATAAAACCATCAGATCTCCTGAGACTCACTCACTATCACCAGAACAGCATAGGGGAAACTGCCCCCATGATCCAATTACCTCCACTTGGTCCTTGACACATGGGGATTACGGGGATTACAATTCAAGACAAGATTTTAGGTGGGGACACAGCCAAACCATATCATCTCCCTATCTTAACATCCATAGCCTTAATTACATCTGCAAAGTCTCTTTATAGCAGGACCCAGATCAATGCTGAACAACTAAGAGATAGGAATCAGGGTATATATTTGCAAGTCTACATATTATAGTAGCATAATTTGGAATTTAATTAAATGTAAATACTTGTAATTCTTTTATATGAATAAAAAAAGTGTCATTCTCCTTCTTCATTTGTATACCTATTTAACAATTCTTTCGGGAATACCTGTTGATTATTTTCCATGCACTGATCCAGGCACTCAGAATACAAGGGTAAAGTGAGGCTAGACCTTTGTTGCCCAATATGGTAGCCTGTGACCGTCTATGCAGCTATTGCAAACTTGAAATGTGCCTAATGAGACTAAGGAACTGAATCTGTAATTTTATTTAATCCTAATTAATTTAATTTAAATTTAAATAGCCACATGTGTGGCTATCCGACAGCACAGATTTAGAATATTTTGATCATTGCAAACAATTACACTGACAGAACTGCACTAAACAAAGTCTGCATTCTTGCTGTTGATATTTTAGTGTGGAATTGACATTCTAGTGTGGCATTGACAAACTTTTTCTGTCAAAGGCTATATAGTAAATATTTTAGACCTTTTGGACCAAATGGTTTCTGTTTCAACTACTCAACATTGACATTATTGCTGAAAGCTACCATAGCCATCCATAAGTGAAATGGTGTGGCTGTATTTTCTAATAAAACTTTATTGACAGGAATAGATGAGGGCTCAGATTTGGCCAGGAGGCGGTAGTTTGCACACTCCAGTTCTAGTGGATGATTCCAAATTCCTTCATCTTATGGCTATTGCAAGGTTTTCTCCACTTTGCTAGGATCTTCACTTTTGCCACTAGGCCAAGCACTCCGACATCATTTTATTCAACAATGTATGGGGCTTCAACCTTGTATTTGTTTGCTAGGGCTGCCATCACAAAATATCTGGTGGTACTTAGGACTGGGGGCTTAAACCAACAAGTTTATTTTCTTGCAGTTTTTAAGTCCAATAGGCATAATTATTCTGAGAGCACTCTCTTGGCTTGCAGTCATATGCCTTCTCAGTGTGTGTTCATGTGGTCATTGCTCTATGTGCTAGCCTCCCTGGTGTCTCTCTATGTGCACAAGTTTCCTTTACTTTATTATAAAGACACCAGTCAGATTGGATTAGGGGTCACCCTAGCAGCTTCATTTTAACTTAATTACCTCTTTCAAGGTTTTATCTCTAGATATGGTTACCTATGAGGTACAGGGAGTTAGGGCTTTAACTATGACTTTTGAGGGGTCAAACTTTAGCCCATAATAAGCCTAAAGTTTAATACAGTGCTTTCTAAACTTGGTCAACTTTAAGACTACTTGAGAACTTAAAACTGCATCATTAGGTCTTCCTTAAGAGATTTATTGAGTAAATTTGGAGTCCTGCCTGGGAATTGAAATTTTTAAAGTTCTCTAGACGTGTTAGTCAATTTTCATACTGCTGTGAAGAAATACCTGAGGCTGTGTAATTTATAAAGGAAAACAGGTTTAACGGACTCACAGTTCCACATGGCTGGGGAAGCCTCACAATCATGGCAGAAGGCAGAGGAGGAGCAAAGACATGTCATACATGGCAGCAGGCAAGAGAGCATGTGGAGGGGAACTGCCCTTTATAAAACCATCAGATCTCATGAGACTTTTTGACTATCACGAGGACATCATGGGAAAAATCCACTCCCATGATTCAATTATCTCCCACTGGGTCCCTCCCATGATACATGAGGGTTATAGGAGCTACAATTCCAGGTGAGTGAGATTTGGGTGGGGACACAGACAAACCATATCGTTATGCCCCTGGCCCCTCCCAAATCTCATGTCTTCACATTTCAAAACCAATCATGCCTTCCCAACAGTTCCCCAAAGTCTTAACTCATTTCAGTGTTAACTCAAAAGTCCACAGCCCAAAGTCTCATCTGAGACAAGGCAAGTCCCTTCCACCTGGAAGCCTGTAAAATCAAAAGCCAGTTAGTTCCTTCCTAGATAGCATGGGGGTACAGGCAATGGGTAAATATACCACTTCCAAATGGGAGAAATTGGCTAAAATGAAGGGGCTACAGGCCCTATGCAAATCCAAAATCCAATAGGGCAGTCATTAAACTTTGAAGTTCCAAAATACTCTCCTTTGACTCCATGTCTCACATCCATGTCATGCTGATACAAGAGGTGGGCTCCCAGGGCCTTGGGTAGCTCCATCCCTGTAGCTTTGCAGGATACAGCCCCACTCCTGGTTGCTTTCATAGACTGGTGTTGAGTGTCTGCACCTTTTCCAGGTGCACTTTGAAAGCTGTTGATGGATCTACCATTCTGGGATCTGGAGGATGGTGGCCCTCTTCTCATATCTCTACTAGGCAGTGCCCCAGTGGTGACTCTATGTGGGGGCGCCAACCTCACATTTCGTTTCTGCATTAGCATAGCAGAGGTTCTCCATGAGGGCTCCACCCCTGCAACACACCTCTGCTTGGACATCTGGGTGTTTTCATGCATCCTCTGAAATCTAGGTTCCCAAACCTCAATTCTTGTCTTCTTCAGACCCGCAGGCTCAACACTATGTGGAAGCTGCCAAGGCTTGAGGCTTGCACCCTCTGAAGTAATGAACTGAGCTATACATTGACCCCTTTTAGCCATGGATGGAGTGGCTGGGACATAGAGTACCAAGTCTCAAGGGTGCTCATAGCAGGGGGTCCCGGACCTGACCCAAGAAACCGTTTTTCCCTCCTAGGCCTTTGGGACTGGGCCTGTGATAAAAGTGCTGCTGCAAAGGTCTCTGACATGTCCTGGAGACATTTTCCCCCATTGTCCTGGTGATTAACATTTGGCTCCTCATTACTTACGCAAATTCCTACAGCCAGCTTGAATTCTTCCCCAGAAAATGGGGTTTTCTTTTCTTTCGCATCATCAGGCTGCAAATTTTCCAAACTTATGCTCTGCTTACTTTTGAATGCTTTACCACTTAGAAATTTCTTCTGCCAGATACCCTAAATTATCTCTCTCAAGTTCAAATTTCCACAGATCTTTAGGGCAGGGGCAATATGCCTCCAGTCTCTTTGCTAAAGCATAGCAAGAATCACCTTATTCCAGTTCCCAGAGTTGCTCACCTCCATTTGAGACCACTTCAACCTGGACTTTATTGTCCATATCACTATCAGCATTTTGGTCAAAGCCATTCAACAAGTCTCTAGGAAGTTCCAAACTTTCTCATATTTTCCTATCTTCTGAGCCCTCCAAACGTTTCTAACCTCTGCCTGATACCCAGTTCCAAAGTTGCTTCCACGTTTTCAGGTATCCTTATAGCAGCTCCCCACTCTACCAAGTCTGTTCTCACACTGCCAGTAAAGACATAACCAAGACTGGGTAATTTGTAAAGAGAAAGAGATTCAATGGGCTCATAGTTTCATATGGTTGAGGAGACCTCACAATCAGGGTGGAAGACAAAGGAAGAGAAAAGGCACATCTTATATAGTGGCAGGCAAGAGAGTGTATGCAGGGGAACTGCCCTTTATAAAACCATCAGATCTCATGAGACTTATTCACTATCATGAGAACAGCATGGGAAAAACCCACCTCCATGATTCAGTTACCTCCCACTGGGTCCTTCCCATGACACATGAAGACTTGAGAGCCAGAATTCAAGATGAGATTTGGATGAGGACACAGCCAAACCATATCACTGGACAATAAAAATAATCAAACAGGTTGGAAACTCTTGTCCTATCATGTATCCAAATGCTATATACTATGAAATCCAGTGGTGACCTATATGACATATCATGAGCAACTCTTCAAAGGCATGATGTTTGCATCTCTATGACCAATTCTAAACATTAATTTAGTTTAAACTAACTTTTCTCAAGGTTTCCTCTTCTATGATAATTTTGAACAAGCTAGGTGCACTCAGGAAAACACTTAGTCTTCCAGGGATGGTGCTGATACTCCAGGACGCAGCAGATTTGTCTGTTTTAGTGCATATGATGTCACTCATGTGTATGAAAATGGTGATGGTGAGGGCTCAGATAAAGACATACCAATAAAGACCTTGGCTATGTACTTCTAAAAAGAAAAACAATCATTAAAATTATAATGTGCCCTTGATTCTAAGCATCATTAACAGTTATGAATAATTGAAATCTTTCATGTACTATGGAGTCCTCAACCAGGTGGCTTCAAGCTGTTTTGCTTCCTTTCCTGCTAACCTTATGTAAGACTTCCATGTTATAACTACCTAGCACATCTCACCATGTTTATGCATGTGCTTTTCTCTCTATGGAAAGTTCTTTCTCTTTCTTTATGACTTTTTAAAAAACACCTTTTGATATCTTCCTTACATTTTTAGACACAAGTGTTTATGACCTCTATTTATGATTATTTATCCTCTTGGGATGTAGTTTTCTCTTTCTGTATTTATGCTGCTCAACAGATCAAACATTTCATCTTCTACCCATGATCTTCTAACTGACTGTGGAGGTGATCTATGATAGCTCTCTCTCCTGCATGGATGATATGTAGACTCACAACACAGTTCAACAAAGTACTCTGGGAAGACACCACTCAGTGACTATCTGGCTTGAGATTCAAACTACTCTCCATTTGGGCATTGAACAGCCTCTTAAGAGTGGAAATTGACAAACAGTCAAAGCTTGGTAAATAGGTAAACATGGGGCTGGGCACGGTGGCTCACACCTGTAATCCCGGCACTTTTGGAGGCCGAGGTGGGTAGATCACCTGAGGTCAGGAGTTTAAGACCAGGCTGGCCAATATGGCAAAACCCCATCTCTATTAAAAAATACAAAAATTAGCCGGGTGTGGTGGTGGACGCCTGTAATCCCAGCTACTCGAGAGGCTGAGGCTGGAGAATGGCTTAAATCTGTGAGATGGAGGTTGCAGTGAGCTGAGATTGTTCCACTGCACTCCAGCCTGGGTGACAGAGAGAATCCATGTCAAAAAAAAAAAAAAAAAAAAAAGGCATATATGCATTGAATTAGTATAATTTTGACATAATGAATGCAAGCATATCTTTTTGTGAAACTTTTTATTTTGAGATATTTGCAGATGCATATACAGTTGCAAGAAACAATACAGAGAAATGCTATATACCCTTCACCCAGTATTCACTAATGGTAACATCTTATAAAACTATGGTACAAAATTACAACCAATATATTGACATTGATACAATTAAGATAGAGAACATTTCTGCCACACAAAGATACTTCATGTTGCACTTTGATAACCACCCTGTCTTCCTTCCCATCTACACCTCTTCCCCGTAGCAACCACTGGTCTGTTCTCTATTTCTATAATTTTTGTCAAATTAAGAATCTTCTATAAAAGGAACGATACAGTATATAACTTAGAATTGACTTTTTACATTCAGCATAAGTCTCAGGAGTTTCACTCAGGTTGTTTCTATATCAATTTTCATTATTTTTTGTTTATGAGTAGTATTCCATGACAGAGATGTACCCACAGCTGACTTAATCATTCACCCATTGAAAAACAATTGGGTTGTTTCCAGTTTGGGGCTATTACAAATAAAATCTCTATAAACATTTGCATACAGGATTTGTGTGAACATAAGTCTGTATTTCTCTGGGATAAATGCCTAAAAGTGCTATTGCTGGATCATAAGGTAGTTGCACGACAGATTTTTTTAAAAATTGCTAAACCATTTCCAAGAGTGGCTGTCCCATTTCACATTCTTACCAGCAATGTATGAATAATGTAGTTTGCCCATATCCTTCAAAGCATTTGGTGTTGTCAATATATTTTACTTTAGCCTTCCTGATAGGTTTGTAGTAATATCTCATTGCAGTTTTAATTTGCATTTCCCTAATGGATAATGATATTGACTATCTTTTCAAATGTTTATTTGCAATCTATATATTCAGTGAAATATTTCTTTATGTCTTTGACCATTTTCTAATTGAATTGTTTGCTTTCTTTTGCTCTTGAGTTTTGAGAGTTCTTTATATTTCCTAGATATTGTAGTCATCTCCGTATGCAATTCGGAAATATTTTCTCCCACTCTGTAGCATGTCTTTTGATTCTCTTAAAGAGCAAATCTAAGAACAGAAGGGAACTTCTTTAGCTTTAGAAAGAACATCTACAAAAACTTTATAGCTAGCATTCTGCAGTGAAACCACCTGTGCCTGTAGATTTCTGTTTTAGGAGTTCTTAAATTACAAATTCAATTTCTTTAAACTATAGGGCTATTTAAATTATCTGTTTTATAATGGGCGAGTTTTGGTTATTTTTGGTTTTTGAGAAAGTGATCCATTTCCTCTAAAATTTCAAATTTATGTGGCTAGACTTGTTTGTGGTATTCCTTCAGTGTCCTTTTGATATCTGCAGGGTTGTGGTTATATCTTCTGTTTCTCTTCTGATAATGATAGCATGTGTGTTCTCTCTCTCTGTTTTTCCTTTGTCAGTCTTGCTAGAGGTTTGGTAATTTTATCAATCTTTTCAGCTCTTTGTTTCATTGTTTTTCTCTATGGTTTTTCTCTTTTCAGTTTTATTGACTTATGCTCTTTACTATTTTCTCCTTTCTGTTTACTTTTATTTTTTTCCTGCTCTTCTTTGTTTTTGGTTTTTGAAGAGGGAGCTTACTGATTAATTTCAAACTTTTCCTCTTTTCTAATGTGTGCATTTAGTGCTACAGATTCCCTCTCAACACCATGTTAGCCGTATCCCACCAATTTTCATATGTTGTATTTTCATTTGTATTTAGTTCAGTGTATTCTTTAAATTTCCTTTGAGACTTCCTCTTTGACAATGGATTATTTAAAAGCATAAGGGCTGGGGGACCAGGGGTAGAGTGCAATAGACTGAGTGTTTGTGTTTCCTTAAAATTCATGTGTTGAAATGTTAATTCCCCATGTGGTAGTATTAGGAGGTGGTCCTCTGGGAGGTCATGAGGACAGAGCCTTCATGAATGGGATTAGTGTCCTTATAAAAGTGATCCCAGAGACTGCCCATGCTCCTTCTGCCATGTAAGGACGTAGCAAAAAGGTACTGTCTGTGACCCAGAAAGCTAGTCCTTACCAGATACTGAATATTCCAGTGACTGTTGTACTTCCAGCCTCCACAACTGTGAGAAAATAAGTTTCTTTTGTCAATAAGCCACCAAGTCTATGGTGCTTTGTTACAATAGGCCAAATAGACCAAAACATACAGCTTTTATATATTAGTTGCTCTAAGAATTACTTTATATATATGTGTGTATATACACATATATGTGTGTATAAAGATTAGGTATATATAAAGTTTCATATATATATGTGTGTGTTATTAGTGTCTTCATATTACCAGTTCAAGTAAGATATAGAAACTCTTATCCTTTTATCTTCCTCTATTTATAATATAATCTTCATAAATATTTCTTTCATATACATTTAGAACCACATCAGGCAGTGTTATAATTTTTGCATCAACCATCAAACTTAATTTCGGAAACTCAAGAAATAAATATTTTAAGAATAGGATGCATGTATTTGTGTGAATATACACACACATGCAAATCCATACTAAAAATAAGAGGGGTTCATTGCTATTCACACTGTTGATAGACATTAATAAAATATATTTTATTTGCAATCAGATTATTTTTGCACTTCTTTCAATCTTTTAAAAGATGGAAGTGGCAATAAATCAATAGAAGAATTGTGAAATCCTCCTAGAGCATTTAAACCTTCTCCTCTAAGCAGTGATTTATCACCATGAGAACTTGATGGCATTGCTTGTACTTCATATTATTAGTTGTTTTATGCATGTTTGCTCTTAGGCTTGGTTGTGCAGTCTGTAATAATGACTCCCTTGGAGAAGAAGCCTTCTCATACAAAAAACGTCTCATAGAAACATGAAAACAAAACAATGGGAAAGTCTTTATACTACATCTCACGAAGCAATATTGCATATGCCTTTGCCATTACACAAAAATACCTCAGCTGACAACTTCTACTTTGTCCAAATGAACAAAACAATGAGCTCAGTATAGACAAGGGGTTCTCAACAGCACCACTCTTGCCATCTGAGACAGAACATTCTTTTCTTATGGGGGCTGTCCTCTGCCTTGTAGGATAAGTGACATTCTTGACCTCTACAAATAGATGCCAATAGTACCCCTACCTCATCTCAGTGGCAACAAGCAAACATTTCTCCAGATGTTCCTAAGCATCTCCTGGGGTGCCGGGGGATGTGGTCCCTGATTGAGAGCTGTTGATGTAAAGACGGGAGCTCTGACACTTGCCCTCTCTTGTCTCTGCTCTGTGCTTGTAGGCTTACTTCTTCCATTTCAGTGAGAAACCCTTACTCATGACCAGCAGGCTGTCCATCTTTCTCCCCTCTGTTCACTTATAAACAAAGAATTAATTAATTAATTAATTTTATTCCTGCATTAATGTGTACAATTCCCACTACTGGGGAATGTGCTTGGTTCCAGTGGACAGATTTGATCATTCCTTGAAGAGGCCATCTTCATCAACAAGGCACCCTGCTTAGCCAGCCACAGCTACCAAATCAGAGCACAGGCAGGGTGCCTTGATGTCTGGGAAAACTTGGCGTCATCCTGAAATGGGGTTTTGAGACAGCTGGGTTTTAAATTTTAATGTATTTATATGACATCTCAGAAATTAAGCAACAGACACAAGGAGATTGGAGGTGTAGTTTCTCAGTTCATCATTTTTAGCTACATATTTCTCAAAAACTGTTTCTTTGGAAAATAGTTTCAAATTATTCTCATAGGAGTAAAGCAAAAAAGGCTTCCACAGTCAGATGAATTTGAGAACATATGAAGTTAAGCAAGACTCTTAGAGCTTTTTATGTCCTATTAAAAAGGATAAGGCTGAGGCAGGAGAATCGCTTGAGCCCGGGAGGCAGAGGCTGCAGTGAGCCAAGATCACGCCACTGCACTCCAGCCCAGTGATAGAGCAAGACTCCATCTCAAAACAAACAAACAAAAAAGATAAACAATAAGATAAAAATGATATGCAATATAAAAAGGATACGTAATAGGACCTAACATTTTAAACTTTCTTATTTCCTAGGTCTAGTTAATCATAGGACCTTTTGTCTTCACAGAACATGTCATCTGATCAATGATCCCTATATTACACTCTGGGAAATCTTGCAAATCTTAATTCGAAAAGTGGTACTTTAGAAACCTTTGACCTAATTTTTTATTTTGGGAGAGAGAAAAAGACAGACACAGAGAGAAGTTATTATTTGTCTCACATCATTTATAGAATAAGTTATTTTGATCTTATAGTTTCAGTAGGTCAGCCCTCATGAAAGGTAAGCACATTTCCCAAAGTTCATTGGACTGAGAATAGGACTGAATTCTATCTGCTCCAGATGAACTATGGAATGATGGGTAAAAGCTCATCAACTCCATCTTTAATGTGTTAACTAATTATGTAGCATTAAGGAAAATATTTCTTGTCTCTGAATCTATTAATGTCTCTGTCTATTAAACATTGGTATCCCTTGGTCTTTAGTTGGCCCTCCATCTCTGAGTCACTATGACATCTTTAGTTTCGTCAGTTCATAAGGAAAACAGATAACGCTTGACCCGGCTTCTGAAGAACTTTTGTGGTGGGAAAATTTTTGTCTAAATGCAATTTAAATGTTTAATGTCAATTTGTGCTATATTCTGTAACAAATATCCTTCTGGGATTTCAAGTTCCCCCTTTGGATGTTAGATTATGAACACTGGATGTTAGAAATATATCATGTTTCTGTAGTTCTGACACCAGCCTCAGAGTTTACAGTGGAGACAAGATATTTAGTGATTTTCTACAATGCACTAATGAGGCTGTTATAAATTACCATGTTCTTCCATTTGAAAAAAAGGGCAGTTACCTAAGGCTTAGTCACCTTCTAAGCCTTTATGACCTACTCAACAGAGTAGAAAAATATCTACAAAAATTGCACATCTAAAGTCAACAGGAAGCACATACATAAAAGAAGCTGAAGGGTTGCTTTTATAATTTAAAGTCATTCTGTACACCTTAACCTTAGTATATGAGGCGTTTTTTCACCTAGAAATGTGGGCAGATCTACTAAAAGTTATTTGAGTTGTATGAATTTTAAAAATCATTTTATTAAAGTAAATTCAAGGTAGACATATATGTGTATCTTATTTTGTTCATTTATTTAAGCATTCTCACAAATACTTTTAGAATCTATTTTGTTCTAGAAATTATGGAGAAGATACTCTTGTTTTTATCTCTCTATTCCACTTTCATAGAATTTACAATTCTCCTTAAAACATTGGGATGACCATTAAACAAAGGCAGCTCTGTCATTGTATTTTCCAACATTTCACATTTGAATTCCGGTGGATTCTACTTGTATAGGTTGCATTTCAACTCTGTCATGTTCAAGCTCAATTTATTAACTAGCAAATTCTTTTTTGTTAGCCAAGTTCCTGGATGCCAATTCCTTTATCCTTTATTTCATTATTTCCATCCATTTTTTTTTATTGTTGTTGTTCATATGCCTACTGTGAAAAAATATTCTCCAGTCAGCAGATTTTCTCAGAATCTGTGAAAAGAGCGTTGATTCGTTTGCTGGCCATCACAAGGGTAGGGCTGTGTAAGGCGGGGAGTCTGTCAAAATAGGAAGTCGTCTTGTGGCTAGATTTGAAAGATCTAAAATCAGGATGCTGAAATGTATGCAATAGCAATATCTGGCTTTCAGTGCAGGTAGAAAAATGAAATGAAAGCCTTTCCATTCGATCCTCAGAAAAGATGATTGACTGCAGATGTGCCTATAATTGCAGTGCTGTGCAGCACAGCACAATAGAAAACTTTATTGCTTTGTGTCCCTCTAACTCCCATTTGCATCTGTTTGCTAGATGAATGTATTGGCCATGATCAACAAGTACAGATCTTGGCTGGCTCTTGCTTTGCTAACGGTCTTTCATGGCAGAGTGCTTTATTATTTATCTGGATATGTTTATGTTTTCCTAAAAGAATACACTTTGACAGAAAAGAAGCAAAAAAGAAATGTGCCATTCAGAGATACACCCATACTAGGCAGGTTCTGTGCCAAGTGCTGGGAGAGCCACAGGATGTGTTGCACCTGAGATAATGGAATCGCGTGTTTGGAGGTGTGAACAGGTAGCTGAGAATAGGATGTATTCATCATGAAGACCAATGTGCGTTGCCTCTCTTTTTCAATTTTTCAAGTGTTTTGCAAATGTACATGACCTGTAATGTATACTTATGTAACAGGCTAATAAACACTTCCCTAAGTTAAAAACAAATCAGAAGACTAAGCAAGTTGATATGATAGAAATTGGGGAAGTCTCTATAATCCTCATGAACTTCAGTAATATAAAAATGTCATCTACAAAAGAGACACTCGTTTTCTGGCTGTTTGTTGTTCACATTTCATTCTCTCTTCTAGCTGTTCCTGTAGGTTAGTTGATCTCAGCTTGTTTCCCTCTCCCTTTCAGCAAATAGAGGGGCAAGGCCATTTATTAAATTCAGACCAGTTGCATACAAATTGGGCACTCCTATTGGATTTGGGGTACTCTGATCTAGTCCTAAGTCACTCAGAGACACTATTGTTTCTCCAAAAATCAACTACTGTTTTCTCAAACTCAATACCTTACATATTTTTATTGCTTTAGAATATAAAGTCTAGTTTCATGTTTCTTCTTTCACCTACACAGCACTCTACGAAACCCTAGTTATTGAGTACACTTTATAAGGTTGTTAATTATCATTATTGTTTTATTGCACAGATTCTTGTGAAACAGCTCAAAACTGTAAAGGAATGAAACAGGAATCAATCAGTCAATCAATCCATATTACCTACATAGTAATAATAAAACAATCATAGTGAGGACTCAGGCTCTTTGGTGCTGAAATCAACTGCTCCAGCCTGTTAGAAAGATGTTCAGAATTAGACTCTGTCAAGAGTTTTCATTCCATGACTCATTATGCCACACAATAATTACCAGAATAAATGTTTATAGCACATTCAAAATTAAATATTTTAATGATTCTCAGGACAGCTAGGATGGGGAAGCTGACTGGCTCTCTTCTTGGACACTAAAAGCAAATGGACATCTTTTTAAGGTACATGCATTTCTTTAGTCACAGATTCCTCCACTCCTTCAAGATAAGTGAAATGTGACCTGTTTCCAGTATAGTGTCATTTGTGCTGAAGACCCAGTCATAAAAAGAACCATAATTTATGCTCTTTTTTGTTCAATAATGCTAACATTAATTGTAGTAAACTGTTGTATTTATATGTGGTATATAGTGTGTAGATAGTAGTAAAAGCTTTGTGGTAGATGAGGTCATCTAAGTCAATTATGGAAAATGAGAAGAAAGAAAAATCTGAAAGCCAAATTCCAGTACATAGCAACATATAAATATTCAGTGAAGGAACAAGATTTTAAAAACCTGAAAAGAAGTAGGAGGAATTTGGGAATAGTTTAATGAGCATTAAAGGTGAGTGTATTCATTTCCTGGGGCTTCCATAATGAAGTATCATAAACTGAATGGCTTAAAGCATGAGAAATTTATTCTCTCATAGTTTTCAGGCTTAAAGTACAGAATCAAGGTGTCAGTAGGACCATGCTCCCTTTGAAACCACTAAAGGAGGATTCTCCTGTGCCTGATCCAGCCTTTGGTGGCTCCAGAAGTTTCCTGACTTGCAGCTGTATAACTCCAGTCTCTGCCTGCACCTGCATATGGCTCTCTGCCCTCTGGTGTCTGTGTTTCCACATGATATTCTTCTCTGTGTTTTTTTCTGTGTCTGATTTTTTTTTCTTCTTGTGAGGACTTCAGTCACATTGTATTAAGACCCACCCTGAATAACTCCTCTTAACTTGATTTCATCTGCAGAGATGTTTTCCAAGTAGGGGTGTATGTATAGGTACTAGAAATTACCACTTCAATGTATCTTTTGGGTGGACACAATTCAGGAAGAAAGGAAGGTAAAACACAAGAAACAGAGCAGAGTAAGGTCAAGGCAAAATGTGTCTGCTGGATTTTATGATGAAACCTTATTTTCAGCAGACTCATGGGAATGATAGGAACAACAGCAGAACACATGGGGTGGAGAAATAGATTACATAAGAAAACAGTGTCAAGAGAAAAAAGAGAGGGCAATGACTAGAATGAGATCTAGAGATGAGTGTGTGTATTAGTGAGGTGTGTGCATGGTGTGCATGTATGTGTTTGTGTAAAGCACTTGTATATAAGTGTGCATTAGGACAGATTTTCTGCTGTTTTTAGCCTCTTTTTTCCTTATCAGTCATCACTCATAAGAAGAAATAGATCTTTTGATATAGTGATGTCAAAGTGATGCTCTGAGAGATTAATATTTGTGAGAGGAAGGTCTGCAGAGACTGTCAGAGTATTGCCAGATTGAAACCAAGACCATTCCTCTGGAGTGACTTGACACAGGCAATGGGAAAAGTGGAGACCCTCTCTGCCCTACTTGATTTTGTGCATGTTGAGTTGCATTGCTGCTAAGTAAAGTTGCCAGGATAAACAAAAGGTGTCCAGTGAAATTTGAATTTTAGATTTAAAAAATCAAATACTTTTTGTAGAAATATATCATGCAATATTTGGGACACACTTATATTAAGAAATTTTTCATTGTTTAAATGAAATTTAATACATTGTTTTGTGTTTTCATTTGCTAAATTTAGCAACTCAGTAGCTAAGTGAATACGTTTTAATATATGAAGGACGGGGTGCGGGGTGAGAAAGGGAGAGGAAAAGCAAAGGAAAGAGACATAGACAGACAGAGACAGAAAGAGAAAGACTGAAAATGAGAGAGAGAAAGTGTGTGTGTGTGTGTGAGAGAGAGAGAGAGAGAGAGAGAATGAATAAGAATGAGTACAGGAACGATAGGAAGGGATAAAATCCTATGTTGGAGGAATTAACATGAAGTAGAAGAGACAATTCTTTCTACTGAGACAAGGAAAAAAGATATGGATCACATATAAATATATTCAATTTTGGGAATGTCAACTTGAAAGAATTTATTCTGAATCATCTCTACTTTTATCTGAATTAGGAGGGTAAACCATCTTCTGGGATTGAAGAAGTAGAAGTAGAAGTAGGAAGGAGGAGCTTGGAGGAAACAGGGAACACTTGCAATAGCCAGTGGAGAGAAAGTATCATAGGAAGGGGAGGGGACTGATTTGGGACTAGGAGCAAGCCCATGCACTTCCCTGCTGTTCTGCAAAAGCAGCAGGAAGAGTAACCCTACTTCTCAAAAGAACTGCAGAAAAAATTGCTTAATGGTTTACATTGTAGGGCAAGGAGAGTTGGCAAACCTTCAGATCTCCAAATTTGGAAAATGAATTGGTAGACTGTAAAGGGGAGAGAAGACTGAAAAGATTCTCTCTCTCTCTCTCTCTCTCTCTCTCTCTCTCTCACACACACACACACACACACACACACACAATGCATTTCCACGCATTAGTTGAACTATTGGTCAAGCTAAAGTGTCACTGGGGCAAGATGCCAGCTGAAGCCTTAGACTTCAGCCCCCCAGCAGCAAGATAATTTCTTTTTCCTAATTTTGATAGCATGCATTCAAGGACTGATTGACTGTGCTTGAATTAACTATTTCTGAATCAGTCATGTAGATCAGATTAGCAGAAACTTTTGATTGGCCAATATTGGGGCTGAACTGCATGGATTTGAATCCAGGATCAGGGGCAAGGAAACCTAGAGTGCCCTGTGGCTGATAGACAGATAAAATCCACTGCATAAATATCTAGAGTTTGAGGAAGACTAGGAAGGTAGAAAGACTAGGAAGGTCAGGAAAGAGTTAAACACAAATTGAAAACTTTGTTCTAAGATTTATCTGCCTTATATAATTTTCTATGTTAACTTTGAATTCAGCCCAATCATCTACAGAGCTCAAAGTTTACAAAGGGGAATTCTGATGACATCAGTGGCACCTTTCTGTTTACAGGTGCAACTGTGTCTAACCATTTCAGGTTGTTAGGTGTCTGTCTCCTTTTTCTAGAGCTCAAGATCTGGCTAAGAGTTATCCTAAATGAAACAGAATAACATGTAGTCTTTGAAGTAATCATGGCATGACCTACTTCAATTCAACAATTCAGTGTAACAAGCATCTATTGGATGGCTGCCATGTGTAAGTCACTGTCTTACAGATTAGGGAATATGGAGTGCTGTATACACAGGTGCTCTCAGAAAATATTATTGAATTAATTCATTGATTTGTTTAAGGGGCAGATTTAATGTTACATGGAATTGTAGCAAAAGTTCAATAGTAATGATTTACATAGGTGATATTGGGTAAACAGTTGTGAAGACTTGACTTTGAAATTTCTTTTTGTGTTAATCATGATAGTCCAGGTTAAATTGCAATAAGAGAAAATAAATTTCAGAGGCAGAAAACAAGACGGGCTGATTTTTGCTCATGATACAGGTCCATTTTGCATTGGCAGGGTGCTCTGCTCCACATGGTTCTTGCTGAGGGGCCAAGGCTGATGTAAGCTGTGAACACACAGCATGGCTGTCAACACTTCAGAAGAAAGGGAGGGTAAAGAATCATGCAGTGGTTCTTCTGTGCTTCCACCCAGGAATGACATGAATCGCTTCTGCCCCTATGTCAGTGGCTAGAGGAAAGTTCCATGGCCAAGCTTAACTTCCAGAGGGTCAGGAAAATAGAATCTTTGCCTGTGCTAAGAGCTCATGGGAAACCAGACAGTAGTCAATCTCAGACTACCTCAGCTTCTCAAAGATGGATTGTAACATTGAGTCATTAGCTGCTATCATGATGAGGATACTAGAGATTTTAATGATGAAAACCACCATTTATGGAGATCCATGAATTTCTAAGTATTGTGCAACACTGGTTAATATTGGGTTTCCCTTTTCATAGATGAAGAAAATGAGTCAGAAATTGTATAGATTATCTAATGTCACAGGTGCTAATGTGGCTGTATAAATAATTCATGTTGTCCAATTCTAAGATAGTTCACAAATACGTCAGATCTTGTTAGTGAGGGAAACTTAGTGCTGAATAAATGTATGTAAATTATTACTCACAAAGTCACTAGTGAATGCCAGCCAGTGGTCTAAACACTGCCTGTGTAATTTCCCATTTCGGAAATACACATCTGCCTCAATTCCTCTAATTCTGTAGCTTACTCTTTCGTTATATGATGGATATGTAATGAATTGGTTTGTTGCTATAATCTAATAGTTAAAAATATTCAAATAGTTTAAAAAGAACACTTCAGGTAGAGAAGAATGTTATATGGAAAGATCTTTAAGCTTGGCATAGAGACTTCACACTTCATTTCATCTTCATTTGTCACTTCCTAAGCCAATCCTTGGACCTCTGTTTCCTTTTATGTAGAGTGAGCAAATTAGATCAGTTGACCTTTATGTATCCTATGTTACCTATGGCTGCTTTTCTTTCAGCCATTCTACATCCAGTCAGATTAATACAATCAGATGAAATTTGAAGCCTCTATCAGCTTTTTGGGAAGGGTCCCCAGAGCAAGTAGAGTGACTAAAATAATAGCAAGAATCAGGCAAGAACACATGCAGCCATTGGCAGCGGTATCAGCTCCAGCAAGACACTCTTGGTTTGTCCTTGGTTTTGAGGGAGTGACTTAAAGAGTACTCACTGTGATTAATGAAAGCCAATGGCTCTGAATTTTTTCTTAGGTATAAGAGTGTACACACATATGCCTATCAGCTCATTGCAGCTTTTCCTACAGCCTAAACATTTTTTCTTAGCCTCAGAATTAATACTATACAATGAATCTGAATCAAGAAAGAAGTGAAATCAGAAAGACTTTAAGAAGGAAAAAAATCCAGCCATTCCCCTCTCATTTTCACCTCTTTTGTTCCTTAAACACTTCTTAGATATCCTTTGAGCTCATGATTCTTAAGTGGTTGCTAAAATTACCTTCTTTTCATGCTCCTATAATGTTAAAAAGCCACATTTCTAAAATGAAGTGCTATACCAATGGTATGAAAAGCAGGCTATTTTATGGAGTCAACAATTTTCTCTCCAAACAATAAACTTACCACACCAATTTTCCCAAGTGACAATAAACATGCCAAAGAGAAGAATGGTTTCCTTCTTCAAATTTTAAAGTTAAGTGCATTTGCTAAAGAATAGGTTGCATGAGATGAAAAATGCATACTGCATATAAAGTTTTGATTATTTTAGTTCACCATAACATGTAGAAAAGATAGATGCTATTATAATTCAGTTACAGTGACCAACTAAGTTTCTAAACTTAGAGACTCAAGAAAGAACTACCTGGAAATATAAGTAAATCATTTAAATTTTTTCACATGTTTAGCCAATTAGTAGTATAGATTATATCCAAGTAGTACAAATGTCTTAATATCATTTTCAGGCCCCATTCTGCTCCTCGTTAATTCGGATAAACTGGCCAGATTTTCTTGTTAAATAGTAATAATCAGTATCTCTTTAATGTTTGACTATGAATAGTTGACCCTTTAACAATGCAGGGGTTGGGGGTGCCAACCCTTTGCATGGTAGAAGATTCATGTGTAATTTTGGACTCCCTGAAAACTTAACTACTAATAGCCTGCTGTTGATTAGAAGCCTTAAAGATAACATAGAAAAGCTTGTTAACATATATTTTTGTAGGTTGTATGTATTTCATACTATATTCTCACAATAAGCTGAAGAAAATAAAATATTAAGAAAATTCTAAAGAAGATAAAATGTATTTGCTATTTATTAAGTGAAAGTAGATCATCATAAAGGTCTTTATCTTCATCATCTTCACACTGAGTAGTCTGAGGAGGAGGAGGAGACAAAGGAGAGGGGTTGGTCTTGCTGTCTTAGGAATGGCAGAGGTAGAAGAAAGTCCATGTGTAAGTGGACCTGCATATTTCAAACTCGTGTTGTTCAAGAGTCAACTGTATACATTTTTTTCACATTAATTATTGACTATTTACAATAACACTGAAAGATGGTATTATTTTAGTTCTCACTTTACAGGGAAGGAAACTGAGGATCAGTGTCCAAAGCTCAAGTTCTAGTGTGACCATGATACAAACTCCCCATCTTCAGCCTCCAAATTCACAGGAAGCCCTTCTGTCACAGGAACCCTAAATTAACCATTATATTATATGTTATCCTCAGAGGAATAGAGGCAAAGGGGGACATTTTGATGTGACCAGGTATAGTGATGAAGACAAAGGAGTGCCTACTATGTACCAGGAATGCAGACACAACAAGGAACAAAACCACAGAGAATTCCTGCTTCACAGATTTTAATGGAAATGGGGTAGAGTAGGGAGAGTCAGATAATGGGTAAGACAAAATATGTAAACTACATGCTATGTGAACTGATGATGAGAGTGAGAAGAAAACAAGGTAGGAGAGCACAGAGTGCAGGCTGGTGCTGCTGTTTTAAATGGGCTGGTCAGAGAAGACTTTCCTGAAAATGTGGTGATTTTGCAATAATCGAAGTAAGGAAAGGAGATGAAGATGCAGGTAAACTGTAATTTGAAGAATTTTCAGGAACAAAACTGAGAATGCAAATTCTGTCTTAGCTTTCCAAGTTGCCTGCATACAACATGGAGGGAGGCAGATGAGCCTTGCCGGTGAACTTCCTGCTAACTTAGGATATTCCTGGGGGTGGGGAGTGGAAACCAAGCGATGGACTGACTCCAAATCGTGACAGTGGTGACTGAAGTGCTAGCTGTAAAATAACCAGGGAGGAACAAGCTGAGGAAATGCCCAGTTTCCTTGGACAAAATATTGCTCTTTCACTTTTCATGTTGGGAGAGAGCTCCTGGACAAGGTTCCAACTTTATTTCTCCTTCTTTCTCTAAAGCACCTTGTCTCTTTGCGCCTATCATCCTAATTGTCTTTTCCTTCAGATTTCCACATAGTAGGAAAAGGAAAAGGGTGTGAAAAATAGTAAGTGACCAAAAAGCAGAGTCAAATCAGAGTTGTTGGAAGTTAAAATCAATTTCTCTCTTCCTCCTGTCCCACCTCCTACTCCTAATAATTTGGCTCATTGCTCATCTTAAAAGTTGCAGTTGCATTTTTCTTGATGATGTTTAATCAAAGTTGCCATCTTTTTTCTTCAATGTAAACTCAATTCTCTTTGAGAATTTTATAAATAAAAACTACATTTGCATGCATAAAGCAATTGATTCCACTGGGTGATAGATGAGTTTAATCTTTGAATGGTTAAGTAAAAAATTTTTAGCTCCCTGTTTGCTTTTATTTAGTGAATCGTACCATTTGACTGAAATATTACAGCTAGAATAGTGAATTTGGTGATGTCAGGGGTGGACACATCATACAAACTGAAATAAAATGAAGTCAAACTCTCCATCTTTAGTCAAATTGGACTATATGGAAAAGTCTCCAGATATTTTTATAGCCATATTGCTGGATAATACTGAAATATAAGATTTTTTAAAAGTCTTCCCTTCCACTTTTACTTCCAGCAGGTGTATTCAGTATTGGACCTCATTGCCTTCAGTGATGCTGTCCCAATGAATCATCCATCTGGGTTGTCTTTATACTTTTGAAGCACAATGATGAATACCTGATTTTAACATTTCAAAGATGGTGTCTCCTTTTTGTTGGTCTTACTTTAAAAGAAAATCCATATTTTATCTGGAGGTAAAAAACAGCTCCTCTCATTTTACAGACTTCCCAAGCCTTTCCAACACTTCAAATACTTGCTTCTGTATAAATAAATATAATGTAGAATTAAATGCAATGCTCTAGTTCAATTCATAAATGCCAGTTAAGACTTAATTTTGGGTTTCATTATGTATCGAATTGAAAATGATGTTTTTAAAATTTAGAGTTTGTGTACGTTGAGAAATTCATAGGCTTATAGAAAATCGAATTGGAAAGGTTATTAATGGTAATCAATCTGTACTCTTACCTGATATGTAAATCCACATATAACCGCCACAAAAATGGTTGTTCAGTTCATACTTGAACACTAATAGAAAGTCTTTCAAAATATACATGAGATCCATGCTGTGTTAGTTGAAAAAAGAATTTAAAAGGACAAGAATTAATTAGAAATATGATATCCTCTACTGTCTCTTTGTCCTCATCATTTGAACTAACTAGTCTTCAGCACAAACCCAAACATCCTCATGTGTTCTGGAAGATTTTTAAAACAAGGATAAATTTAAAGACAGTATTACATGTGAAAATGTTTATCTCTCTGCTTATCACAAAGTAAAGTTACAACAAATTTTAGTCATTATTACTTAAAATGATTCCTTGGCATACATTTGATTATGCAGACAGAACCTGTTTTTTTTTGGTATATTAGTCCACTCTGACACTGCTAATAAAGACATATGCAAGGCTGGGTAATTTATGAAGGAAAGAGGTTTAATTGACTCACAGTACAGCATGACTAGGGAGGCCTTGGGAAGATTACAGTCATGGCAGAAGGGGAAGAAAGCAAGTCCTTCATATGGTGGCTGGAGAGAGAAGTGCAAAGTGAAAGGGTGGGGAAAGTCCCTTGTAAAACCATCAGATCTCATGAGAACTCACTGTAACAAGAAAAGCATGGAGGTAACCATCCCCACGATTTGATTACCTCTCACCATGCCCCTTCCATGACATGTGGGGATTATGGGAACTACAATTCAAGATGAGATTTGAGTGGAGACACAGCCAAACCATATCACTTGGGCTGTGTTGGATGAGAATGAACAAAATCATCTGCATCTGTGGATGGCCAGTGTTTCTTAATTTTCCAGGGACTTGCGATTTTAATGCTGAAAACCCTACATTCTCAGAACCTTCCTTATGCCTGGGCAAACCAGGATAATTGACAATCTGACCCAGAATCCAGGTTTCCAGCCTGGATCTGTGATTCTCTAGTCTCCTCTTCATGTCTATAGACTTTTTTCCACAGAGAAACTTCTGAATTTAAAAATACATATAATCTTCCAATATATATAATTGAAGAATGTAAAGGTTTACTCTGAATGTTCTAGTTCTAGATTAATAACAGCATGCTACTGTTTTAGGATCTGTACTACTAAAATGTGTAATGGTGGTTATTTTTCTCACCCATATCTCTTGTGACAAATGTAATTGGTTCTCAAGTTTGCTGGTGCCTTAATCTTGGATTTCCCAGCCTCCGGAACTGTGAGCAATAAACTTCTGTTGCTTACAAATTATCCAGTTTAATGTATTTTATTTTAGCAGTCCGAACTGACTAAGACACAGGGCTATACACAAAGTTTCTTGGAGATATAGCAAGAGATGAGATGTTCTCTGTCATCCAGAAAATCATGCTCCATTGTCAGACACACTGTACTTGGCTGAAGAGGTATTATGTAAAACTTAGCAGATTGATACCTCTAAATTTATGATTACCAATGTTACATGCACCTTCAACATTGTCAGTCTTGCTACTTTTTTGAACTGGCTTGTGGTTCCATTTAACATAAATGTCTATTTCAATATTCCACAGTAATGTCAAACCTCTAGACTTCCTCTGCTTTTCACAGTCAGTAGATAACTGCTTCTTGCTTTACAAAGAAAGTATAAGTCATCAGGGAGAAAGGCTTTCAGTTTCTGAAACCAAATTTGCCTGCCTGCTAAATGGAAGTGACAGACATTTATTTATTCAAGCCCAGTTCCTTCAACTCTGTTCATGTCCTTCTCTTCCTCCTGTTTCAAGAATCTTGCACTAGATTTTACCTTCTGTCTTCCGTGTCTTCAACTTGTGACTCTCTACCTGAGCTTTCTTATCTCAGCTAAATTTGCTTCTCTCATCTTAAAATAAAAAAGCCTTTCCTTAATTTGAATCTCTTCCTACTCCTGCCTTTTATGCTTCTTCCTTTCCCAATCAAACTTCTTATGAGTTGTCCAGGCACATTGTCTCCACTTTTCCACTCCAACACTGTGCTAATGCCACCTACAACCTCAGTATCACAAAATCTAAAACATGATCTTTCATTATTTTCTAAGTAACATCCCAATCACATTCAATGCATTTGATTTTCCTTGAAACAGTATCTTGCTTTGACTTCACTGACACTGGAGTTCTGATTTTCATTTACCACACTGGTCACTCCCTGACAGTCTCCTTTGCCATCTCTTTCTTTTAAACCCAATTTGCAAATGCTGACATTTCCATCCCAAGCTTGACCTCTCTCTCTAGTGCTCATTCCAGGCAAGATTTTATCCTTTCATCCCTCAAACTCAACTGCTGACTTGATCCGTGTGTTAATAGCTTCAAAGTGAACATTTTCAAAACCAAATTAATTACTTTTCTTCACAAACCTGATTTTTTCCTAGGATTTTCCATCTCAATAAATGAACACCATCAACCAGCATTTTGCTCAATATAGAATTCTGGTTATCAACCTTATTATCTCCCTCTCCCCACATCTGCATTGTATTAATCACCATTCTTTCAATTTTGCTTACCTCTCTCCATATGTAACATCGTATTCAAAATCAACAATGTCTTTCACTTGTTTTCCTTTTATCCGGTGTTGCTCCCTCAACCTCTACCTCTATTTTTTTCTTCTCTAAGCAGTTAGAGTTGTAATTACAAAAGCAAACTTTTATCATGTCATTCCTCTTCTGTTATTCAATGGTTCCTCATTGCTCCTAGAAATGCTTTTAAAATCATTAACAGAGACTACAGGTATTGAAATTATTTCATTTGTATTGATCTTGCCAACCTAATTTCTCACCATTCCCCACCCTATTCTCTGTGATATAGTCACCTTGGACTCCTTTTAATTTTTCAACTGTTCTGTGCCCCTTCACACCATGGAGCCTTCATGCACGTCTGACCTGTCCTGCCTAGGCAGCTTTTTACCTGCCTCTTCACCTAGATAACACATGTTTCAGTTCCTCACTTACAAGTTGTTTCCTTTGAATCAAAAAAATCTTGTATTTCCATTTTGTGATATAACAATTGCCATGTGTGTAATTTTTTGTGTAATTATTTGTTTATAGACTACTTTGCTAGCAAGATGAGGACAGGTATTATCTGCTTTATTTACAGCTGAGACCAGGCATTACCTGCCTTATTTATAGCTGTATCACTCATTATTTGTTGAATGCATGAAGATACTCCAATCAAATTTCCCCTTTGTAATAACTTCTTTACTTATCTTGTTGCAAAAAAAAAAATCAGTCTGATAACTAATACAATAAAAACCCTGCCTTTAAATTCTTCCTGGTTGGTTGATTAAGGAATTTCCAGAGCTCTTCATAACTATTTGTAAAGTCTATTTTTTAGTGTATATATCTTTTGTTCATTTGCATACTTATTTACTGTATTGTAAATATTGCAAACAGTATCAGAAACTTTTAACAAACAAAAGTGTTGTGCTTTTGTGATTATCAAGATCTTTTAAATTAACAAATAGCATCACCAGAGTTTAACTTTCAGTTAAACTCTAAATTAATTATCTGGTCATTTATTTTTAAATTCATAGGTTAATGTGCATTTATATATTTAATTTAATTAGAATCTAAATTACAGAGACATGAGCAGGGGGAAGAAAACCAACAAGGGATGGTGATGCACCCAGGGGCTAGTAGTATCGTGAAGCCATTATCATCACTAGAGCTGAACGAAGGGGAGGGAAAAGTGCTATTGGAATCTGACAAGAGTTAAAACAATGGAAGACAGGTCCCTCACCTGAAGCTGGAACATAGAGGAGAAAGGACACTGCCTATGTGCATGAAGCCTGGATAGGACCAGCAACAGGGTGTGTGTGGAGGGGAGATTTCCTCACCTTCACCGCCATTACCATCTTTAAGCCTCTTGCCTCTGTCTGCCATTGGTTTAACCCCACAGGAAACCAGGGAACACTGGGAGAGAGGGTAGAGTTTGGGTGGGTGAGGGAGCTTCAGAGAACACCCAATACATCTCTTTTCCTTCATAATATTGTGGCAATATGGGTTCTTATCTTACAACTACTTTTTTATTTCTTCCATGTATGTTGTTTTATCTGTCCCAGTGGCCCAATGGTAAGAGTTTAGTTCTCTCATTTCCAGTATAAATTTCTGTAGATTCCTTTGGTACAACACCAAAGTAGGCAGGTAAAATCACTAAATAAAGACATTTCGTGCAAAGTACAATTCATAAATTACAACTTTCCCCATGGAAACTTTTATTAGATCATTATATGAATAAGACACAAAGAAGTTTTATGAAGACATGACCGATATGAAACTGGCATCATCATGATTAAAAGAAAGCTAATATTAGGTTCTTGATATCATATGGATACCTATAAATGTTTTAAGCCACAAATGAAATTGATTGAATAAGGCAAAAAAAGGAAAAAAAAGCAAGAGGTAGATAATAGCTAATAAAAGAATTTGTAACTAGAGTATAAGATTTAATTCTATGTTGGAACCCATTTAATATTGTAACTCAAGCCTCATTATTTTGCAGTTTAGATTTCTAAGGTTGTCCTATGTCATCTATGTTAATTGGACAATTAATCAACTTTAATGTTACTTGATAATAGACCTTTTATTAAGTTGAAACATCTGAATTGCTGATTATTGTCAATTTTGGCCCATAAAAACAGTAAGACAGTGATACCACCTACTATATAAACGCACATTAACCTATGAATTTAAAAATAAATGGCCAGATAAATAAATGCACCCTTTGTTTCCATTATTTATTATCATCATTTTTTATTGAAATATAATAGACATACATATTTTTGAGGTGCATGCAATAATTTAACATATTCATATAATTTGTAAAGATCAAATCAATGCAATTTGGATATCCATCACCTTAAATGATTGTCATTTCTTTATGCTAAAAACATTCAAAGTCTTATTCAAATATGTAGCCTTTTAAAAATGACATTTATTTATTTGATAGAATGGTAACAATTTTGAAAGAATTATACAATACTTGTATTATAGCTAGTGCCAACATGTACATCTGTGCCAGAATTAATCTCTTTGACATAGCACTTTCTGAAAGTAATTTGTTTATCTCTTCCACAGTACATGCTTGTACACAATTCTTAATATAACACAGACTCATCTTTTCATTAAGCATTTTGAATGTAGTCAGGTACCTTGGTGATGAGGAATAACAAATCTGCCTAATATATTTTTAAAAATCAAACATAGCACAGCTATGATTTCTTCTTTGGCACTTTTACTCTTTGTAAGAATGCTCTATGGATATATTCTCTCTTTCAATTTTCACATTTTAACTTCCATCAAATTTAACAGGAGCTGAGAGTGTTAATTAGAACAAGCTTTGGCGTAGTATTTTTCAAACCTCCAATCCTGAAGACCTCTAACTACTTATTTATCGTTGGAAAAAAAATAATAATTTTGATGTGTTGAAGATTTAACAAGAACATGTATAATGCCTATTTTTAATACAAACTTTCTCTCACTGGTATTATATATTATAGTTTTAGCCAAGAGAGATACACTTATCTAGAGACATGTTTATATTTAAGTTTGTTAAAATCTATAAGGTAAATAATTTGTTTTTAAATCAATGTTTAATTTTCTATGATAGCATGCAATCTAAAATACCTCTAAAATAAACCAATTTTCTACTCTAACAAAATATAGTGTTTTATTTTGTATGTTTCTGAGACTTAAATAGGAGCTCAAAAGTGAATAGACTATCAATTTTATAAACCATTAGTTAATACATCTTAAAATCTTGTTCCACTAAAAGTGAGCTCCACTGTAAGAAATAAATGAAAATAAATAAAAATAAAGAAAGGAGAGAAGGTAGGGAGAAAGAGGAGATACAAAGAAAGCAAAAAAGGATTAAAAAAGAGAATCAATCTAAAGCAAACTCAAAACAGATATAATGGCAGGAATTGCATCCCAGTGTGTTGGAGAGTTACTCTGCATGTTTCCTAAATTGGCTGTACCCTTTAGTTGAGTAGGGATGGCAGGTGACACTGACCTGGGTCATGTATTTGCTGAGGGATGATAAAGGACAGGAGCAAAGCCCTCCCTCACTGTCTTGGCAGTCACCTCTCTCTCCATCACCATGGCTTCAACTTTTGTTTTTAGACGAGAATTTTAGGTGAAAGCAACATGCCTGGGGTTACAGCCAAACATGAATCAGAGGGAGTTGCCATAGTAATGGCTACCTCTGCTCAGGTTCAATTCTCATATGTCAGCTCGACATTTGCTCAGGGCAGGTGGTCTCGAAGATTTGGCTTACAGGGTATTTTTCCAACCCTTGATGGAACTGGAGAAGCTGCCAAAAATAAGACAAGAGTAAGGAGTAGGCTCTCTGGACAGCTGATCAGCTACTCTCTATGTGCTAAGAACCAAGTCATTTCAAGTTCCAGAGTCTTATCCTCCCTGCATGTAAACTGGTATCTGTTTTTCTGGTTGCAGGAAATGTAATGTGCTTAGATTAGAGAATACATATGGATGTGCTTTAGAAGCTACAGAGTATTGTACAGATGGAAGGTATAGGATTACAATTGTATTAATAGCTAATTTTAAGACATTGATTTGGAAAACTGAAAAATCTAGGAAATGTAAATCCACAAGAAAGTAAACTAAACCATTTGAACTTTTGGATAGTCTCTACTTATAGTGCATGCTCCCCAAGTTCTGTATGATTTTCTCTATTGTGAAGATTCGGTCTATGGCTGTGGATCTTAAACATAAGAAGTATCTGCTATACTTAATAAAAATGCTGATGGCATTCTGCTGGAGGTGGTCAGCATAGAGTAGCTGCTACAATTGTATGGCTATCATAACATTCAACAGTATTAGCCTTTGAGTCAGCTGTGAGCCTTACGACCTCCATAGCTTTCAGCAAGTTTCTGTGTTTGTTCATTAATTCATTAGTCATTTATTCAGTCCATACTCACTGAGCATTTGTTATGCTAGATACTGGCCAAGGTGTTGAGATAAACTGACAAACCTCTTCCTCTAAAGATTCTGATGCTTGTGGTAGCCAAGCAGGCAGGCAACAAGGAAGTACAATCAAGTGATGATTCATGCTGGGACAATATAAACACTAGATTTTTTAAAAAAATTGTTATTATACTTTAAGTTCTAGGGTACATGTGTACAGCATGCAGGTTTGTTACATACATATACATGTGCCTGTTGGTTTGCTGTACACATCAACTCATCCTTTACATTAGGTATTTCTCCTAATACTATCCCTCCCACAGCCCCCGACCCACCGACAGGCCCCAATGTGTGATATGTCCCACCCTGTGTCCATATGTT
The DNA here is from genome assembly GCF_000951035.1 of Colobus angolensis palliatus. Classification (NCBI taxonomy): domain Eukaryota; kingdom Metazoa; phylum Chordata; class Mammalia; order Primates; family Cercopithecidae; genus Colobus; species Colobus angolensis. The sequence continues at coordinate 5,685,363 of NW_012116599.1, read as the reverse complement.
CTCACTGTTCAACTCCCACCTATGAGTGAGAACATGTGGTGTTTGGTTTTCTATCCTTATGATAGTTTGCTGAGAATGTTGGTTTCCAGCTTCATTCATGTCCCTGCAAAGGACATGAACTCATCCTTTTTATGGCTACATAGTATTCCATGATGTTTATGTGCCACAATTTCTTAATCCAGTCTATCATTGATGGACATTTGGGTTGGTTCCAAGACTTTGTTATTATGAATAGTGCCACAATAAACATAAATGTGCATGTGTCTTTACGGTAGCATGATTTATAATCCTTTGGGTACATACCCAGAAATGGGATGGCTGGGTCGAAGGGTATTTCAGGTTCTAGATCCTTGAGAAATTGCCACACTGTCTTCCACAATGGTTGAACTAATTTATACTCCCATCAATAGTGTAAAAGCGTTCCTATTTCTCTACATCTTCTCCAGCATTTGTTGTTTCCTGACTTTTTAATGGCTGCTATTCTAACTGGCGTGAGATGGTATCTTATTGTTGTTTTGATTTGCATTTCTCTGATGACCAGTGATGATGAGCATTTTTTCATATGTCTGTTGGCTGCATAGATGCCTTTTGAGAAGTGTCTGTTCATATCCTTTGCCCACGTTTTGCTGGGATTGTTTTTTATAAATTTGTTTAAGTTCTTTATAGATTCTGGATATTAGCCCTTTGTCAGATGGGTAGATTGCAAAAATTTTCTACCATTCTATAGGTTGCCTGTTGACTCTGATGATAGTTTCTTTTACTGTGCAGAAGCTCTTTAGTTTAATTAGATCCCATTTGTCTATTTTGGCTTTTGTTGCCATTGCTTTTGGTGTTTTAGTCATGAAGTCTTTGCCCATGCCTATGTCCTGAATGGCATTGCCTACGTTTTCTTCTAGGGTTTTTATGGTTTTAGGTCTTACATTTAAGTCTCTAATCCATCTTGAGTTAATGGTTGTATAAGGTGTAAGGAAGGGATTCAGTTTCAGCTTTCTTCATATGGCTAGCCAGTTTTCCCAGCACCATTTATTAAATGGGGAATCCTTTCCCTATTGCTTGTTTTTTATCAGGTTTGTCAAAGATCAGATGGTTGTAGATGTGTGGTGTTATTTCTGAGGCCTCTGTTCTGTTCCACTGGTCTATATATCTGTTTTGGTACCAGTACCATGCTGTTTTGGTTACTATAGCCTTGTAGTATAGTTTGACGTCAGGTAACGTGTTGCTTCCAGCTTTGTTCTTTTTGCTTAGGATTGTCTTGGATACGCAGGCTCTTTTTTTGGTTCCATATGTACCTTAAAGCAGTTTTTTTTCCAATTCTGTGAAGAAAATCAGTGGTAGCTTGATGGGGATAGCATCAAATCTATAAATTACCTTGGGCAGTATGGGCATTTTCATGATATTGATTCTTCCTATTCATGAGCATGGAATGTTCTTCCATTTGTTTGTGTCCTCTTCTATTTAGTTGACCAGTGGTTTGTAGTTAGTTCTCCTTGAAGAGGTCCTTCACACTCCTTGTAAGTTGATTCCTAGGTATTTTATTCACTTTTTGTAATTGTGAATGGGAGTTCACTCATGATTTGATGCTCTGTTTTCTGTTATTGCTGTATAGGAATGTTTGTGATTTTTGCACATTGACTTTGTATCCTGAGACTTTGCTGAGGTTGCTTATTAGCTTAAGGAGATTTTGGGCTGAGATGATGGGGTTTTCTAAATATACAGTCATGTCCTCTGCAAACAGACAATTTGACTTCCTCTTTTCCTAACTGAATACCCTTTATTTCTTTCTCTTGCCTGATTGCCCTGGCCAGAACTTCCAACCTTATGTTGAATAGGAGTGGTGAGAGAGGGCATCCTTGTCTTCTGCTGGTTTTCAAAGGGAATGCTTCCAGTTTTTGCCCATTCAGTATAATATTGGCTGTGTGTTTGTCATAAATAACTCTTACTATTTTGAGATACATTCCATCAATACCTAGTTTATTGAGAGTTTTTAGCATGAAGGGCTGTTGAATTTTGTCGAAGGCATTTTCTGCATCTATTGAGATAATCATGTGTTTTTTGTCATTGGTTCTGTGTATGTGATGGATTATGTTTATTGATTTGCGTATGTTGAACCAGCCTTGCATCTCAGGGATGAAGCCCACTTGATCATGGTGGATAAGCTTTTTGATGTGCTGCTGGATTCGGTTTGTCAGTATTGTACTGAGGATTTCGCATTGATGTTCGTCAGGAATATTGGCCTAAAATTCTCTTTTTTGTTGTTGCGTCTCTGCCAGGCTTTGATATCAGGATGATGCTGGCTTCATAAAATGAATTAGGGAGGATTCCCTCTTTTTCTGTTGATTGGAATTGTTTCAGAAGGAATGATACCAGCTCCTCTTTGTACCTCTGGTAGAATTTGACTGTGAATCCATCTGGTCCTGGACTTTTGTTTTTTTTGATAGGCTATTAATTATTGCCTCAACTTCAGAAGCTGTTATTGGTCTATTCAGAGATTTGACTTCTTCCTGATTTAGTCTTGGGAGGGTGTATGTGTCCAGGAATTTATCCATTTCTTCTAGATTTTCTAGTTTATTTGCATACAGTTGTTTATAGTATTCTCTGATGGTAGTTTGTATTTCTGTGGGATTGATATCCCCTTTATCATTTTTATTGCATCTATTTGATTCTTCTCTCTTTTCATCTTTATTAGTCTTGCTAGCAGTCTATGTATTTTGTTGATTTTTTCAAAAAACTAGCTTCTGGATTCATTGATTTTTTGGAGGGTTTTTTGTGTCTCTATCTCCTTCAATTCTGCTCCAATCTTAGTTATTTCTTGCCTTCTGCTAACTTTTGAATGTGTTTGCTCTTGCTTCTCTAGTTCTTTTAATTGTGATGTTAGGGTGTCAATTTTAGATCTTTCCTGCTTTCTCTTGTGGGCATTTAGTGCTATACATTTCCCTCTACACACTGCTTTAAATGTGTCCCAGAGATTCTAGTATGTTGTGTCTTTGTTCTCACTGGTTTCAAAGAACATCTTTATTTCTGCCTTCATTTCGTTATGTACCCAGTAGTTATTCAGGAGCAGGTTGTTCAGTTTCCATGTAGTTGTGCGGTTTTGAGTGAGTTTCATAACCCTGAGTTCTAATTTGATTGCACTGTGGTCTGAGAGACAGTTTGTTGTGATTTCTGTTCTTTTACATTTGCTGAGGAGTAAACACAAGTTTTAACAGAAAATGTCATAGGATTTCTCCTAGTAAAGTAGTCAGAATTGTTCAACATAAAGATGTCCTGGCCACATCAATGATGTTCGGTCTTAGTCCATGAAGCATTTAAATGTTCCAATCTTCCATTTTCTCGTCTGTGAAATGGGAATAAATTTGGGAACTTGATGTAGTTTGGATGTTTGTCCTCTTTAAATATCACGTTTTAATTTGATCCCCTATATTGGAGATGGGGCTTAGTGGGACATGTTTTGTTCTTGAGGGCGGATTCCTGATGAATGTCATAGTGGTGTCCTCATGGGAATAAGTACTTTTGCTTAATTCATTCCTACCAGACCTGATTGTCAAAAAGAGTCTAGAACCTTCCTCCTCCTCTCTCTCTTCCTTCCTTTCTCACCACATGATGGCTGCTCCTTTTCCACCATGAGTGGAAGCTTCCTGTGGCCTTCACAGAAGCAGATGCTGGCACCACGCTTCCTATACAGCCTGCAGAACTGTGAGCCAAATAAACTTCCCAGCAAATACTGAGCCTCGGGTATTCCTTTGTAGCAACACACATGGACTAAGACACACCTACCTCGAAAGGTTGTTGGGAGGATCAAATGTGATGATCGTTAGTATATTGTCAGGTACAAAGCAAATGTTCAATAACGGTTAGTTATTAATAATACTAATTACCACTTAGTTTCTTGTTATAGTAAGGAAATGTAAAAAGCAATAAATAAACAAAACAAGATTATCTAAGTAAATGATGTAATAACTTTCTGCTGTCTTGGAATTTTATCAGTAACTCAACAGAGAATGTGGGTTGTATAATAACAGATTTATAACTTGTATAAATACATTGCCCCAAGTTAAAGAAAATGAAAGCTTTTTTAAAATGTCAGAACAAGTCAAAACAATTGTCTTACTGAAGATAAGGACATCATCTAGAGGTTTAGATGAGGTCAAAACAGGAGTTGAGATCAAGCCAGCAAGCCTGTTCTTCGTCAGACTCTGATTCTGCTCAGTTCTGTGTGCTGCTCCAACCTCAGGCTGGCAACCCAATGGTTACAGTAGTGTCCACACTCATAGCAGGACGTATCTGGAGCAAGTGGGAAATAAGTGATTATTCCCAGATGATTTCTCAGAAGTGGGAATTATCTTCTTTCTCGGAAATCTCAAGCAAACACCTCCCATCATCTCCTTTGGCAACTGGGTCATCTCCTTATTCCTGAACCAACCTTTGTAGGAAGAGGAATGCCCTTTGCTCATTGACATAGACCTTCCCATCTCTATCCAATCACTATGGAAAGGGTGATAGGATTAGCCTCATTGTGGGCTAATCAGGCCAATCCTGCTGCATAAAAAGATTTTTCAAATCACATCACTATACAATGAAAAGGGGACCTTTGGGAAGGCCAGCACATACCCTATATGTAGTTCTGCAATCCTTAATCCCACAGTGGACTTCTGTGCATCCAGTTGTAAATCTAAAGGAACCAAAATTTGAGCTTCTTACACAAAAGTAAGGTAAAGGTGACCTGAGGGAGAAATACTTTGATCTAAAGGGCAGGGTTGATACGGATCCTGTGAGCAGAGAGGATTTCTCAAGTCCAGAAATGTGTGGGTATGAAGCAGTTATTCATTCATTCTTCCATGTATTAAGTGCTAAATATTTGGTAGGTGCTATCTCCCTGCTGGAGCTTATATTCCAGTAGAGGTGAGGATGTATGAGGGACAAGAACAGAGTATAAAATGGAAGGCATGCTGGTGAAGACAAGGAATAATAGCATGTTGAATTAAGACAAAGGAAAATCTTCAATATCCCCTATCCAGAGAAAGAAGAGCAAAGTAAAGAGGGGCAATTGCTTTATAAATGCTCGTACTCTCTGTGCCAGCATTACCACAACCTTAGTTCTCTGGGTGCCAACTTTAACATTGTTTTTCAAATCCATATCTTATTTAAACCATTATTTTCACTACTTTCCACAAAGTAACTCTTTGAAACTTAATTTTATGTTATTTTCATCTTTGCAGTCCTCAAACAGAAGTTTAATATGCTTGTTATATTTTCATAGGTATTCATTAAATGTATAATAAAATTTTTAGCAAGTAAAATAAAATCAACAAGTAAGCATTTCTGTGTGCCACTTAAAATACTATCCTAGCTGGGTGTGGTGGCTCATGCCTGTAATCCCAACACTTTGGGAGGTCAAGGCTGGTGGATCACCTGAGATCAGGAGTTCAAGACCAGCCTGGCCAACATGGCAAAACCCCGTCTCTACTAAAAATACAAAAATTTTTCAGGAATGGTGACTTGGGCGCCTATAATCCCAGCTACTTGGAAGGCTGAGGCCAGAGAATTGCTTGAACCCAGGAGTGGGGAGGTCGCAGTGAGCCGAGATCGCACCATTGCGCTCCAGCCTAGGCGATAAGAAACTCTGTCTCGAAAATAGCGATAATGATAATAACAGTAAGTAATAATATCTTAGCAGTGGAACCTGTCTCATGCTTTGAGAAGCATTGTTTTATTCTGATCATCCTTTTGGTAGACTCTAGGTTTTAATTTCAGCGTGCCCAATCCAGCTTCAGGGCTCCCTAAGTCTCTAGATTTGGATGTCTTTAGCAACTATTAGAGAAGCATTTTTCTGGGGATTTCAACTTTTATTTTTAAATCTCCTCAAGCCTTTTTGACTTACCCTGTTGGTGGATCCTGAGAAAGTTCCCTTTCTTTCTTTCTCAAGATGGAGTTAAAAGTTGGGTATACCCACCCTTCGTTGTCTGCTGACAGCCCTGGTACCCCTGGCTTAGCAAATGCAGTGAACACATTCGCCACGGCAGTTTGGCAGATGCCTCAACCGTGACATTTGCCTTTTACAGATTAAGAAAAGAAGGTGTCCCCTTATGGGCTGCTGTGTTAAATCCCCTGACACATTTATTTTCGATTTATGGCATATTAGATTTCAGGTTTTTAATTTGCATGTTTCTGGCAAAGTGTCAGAAGGTTGTGTCTTCGCACACGTCTAGAGTTGTATGTACAGAAAACAAAGGCAAATTCAAAAGGTAAAGCCCAAAGAAGGAAACATAAGGGCACATCTAATTGTTTAACCCAAATTGTTTCACGCTTTCTGCTGCATGTGTCCGAATATAAAGTGGCATCATTTAAAAAATACTCTAGATTATTTCTGAGGTTGTCCATTGATATTTTTGGTTTTCTACACCTAAATTAAAAGCAATGTCTGACTTTTAAAAACATGTTTTTAACAAAAAAATACGTAACACATACAAAATAGAAGCTTGTTTTATAATTCAGATCAGTTTTCAAATTGTGTTATGATGAATTCAACCAGAAAATTATGAACAAATTCCTTCTAACAGGGCCTTCATTAAAACTGCTCATAAAGCAGGCTCTTTCCTCTTTACTATTCAGTTCACAAACACTGTTTTTAGACAATAACAACCATACAATATAATTATGTACTTTGAAAAATTTTATTAATTAAATGATAGGTTTAGATGACTGAATTCTAGTCAACCTCTGCCACTTGTAACTCAACAATCTGTAGCAGACATGTATAGCCTCTCAGAGGCTCAGGTTTCCTCAGCTGGAAAAGGCATAATAATAACAAAGTTAAAAGCTGACTTGTGGACTTGTAAGGGAATTGAATAAGAAAATCTATGTGGAACTGGTTGGTAAATTCTACACCACTACAAAGAGTACATCCATATTGTAACATAAAAATTAACTAGCACATATTGTAATATAATAATAGACCATAATACCATATAATCTCATAAACTTAGAGAGTAGCCAGGACTTATAAACATGCTTGTGATTTCAAATACTATCTCCATATGTGTCTAAAAATATATTGGCATGTAGTTGTCCAACCGGTTTGTTCTTCAATAATATTTCTGGATCATTTGTAATTAACATGGATTTTAATTACTGTAGTTGCTTGAATATACTTAGCGTTTCGATTTTTAATTTTGTATTTTGAAGTGGCTTTTGCCAGAGTAGCCTTGTTCGATTGGGCTATATAAACATGTAATTATTTATACCAACTCACGTTAGGTTCATAGTTTAGACTGCCAATTTTCCACTGTTGTAATTATAGCCGTAACAGATCTTAAGTTGTTTGAACTAAACAGTTCGCTGTCTTTTGAAATTTGCCTTGTAAGTTATGCATTCATTAAATTTTTAAAGGTAAACTTACTATACACACACACCCGTATACACACATACAAATTGTGTATGAGACATGCAATTCTTAAAAAGTTGGTAATTCTGACATTTAATATATGTTTCAGAAACAGTAAATACAACTTTCATTTCAAAATGTTCTTCAGATTTTAAAATAACTTTAATGTCCTTGGATAGGAGTACTCTGTAATTAACTAATCCCTGTTATACAGAAAAAAAGTGTTAGATGTAAATACATAATTCTGTCACCACAGCTAACAGAAATGTTATCATTAAGTGTTTTCTACATTCTTGAAGAAGTGAGTAAATATTTCCAAGTCTGTCTTTTTTTTTTTTTTCAAATGAAAGAAGCATTAGTCATATTGAATATCCAGTTCTAGCCAGGAAACAGGAAAACACAGAAGACATATTATCAAATACTTCTTGAGGGCAAACGTTCTGTTTGTCAACCTTGGCTGCTATGAATGATATTATTAACTAAGGTTCACTATCATAATGCATTTCTTGTAGTTCTCACAGTTCTTAATTCTCTAAGTTGAAATAAATGCTCTTTGCAATATTATGATTCCCAAGTTGGCCTCTGGTTTTGTAGGTAATTTTTAATAGGTATTTTTCACTTATTCATTCTGTTTACTTATAGGGCACAGCTAATTTATGATTGTTCTGATTTAGTTCTGAACGTGGTATGTTGCCTACCACTGAATCATCAAACATAATTCACATATCTATGTCTAGGTAAACACAGCACCCAATGTATTTAGAGTAATGTTTTCACCAGTAGTTCCTGCAAAACTTTATATATAGCAGTATGGGATGTTGGCATAAACACACTTTTCAGGATAGATCAAAGAAGTTTGTGTGTAAGGAAAGGTTGACATGAAGCATCTCATAGTCAAATATATATGCTAGATTCCCTTTCAACCCAAGCCACCTTCAGAATGTGCCAGATTTGGATAAAATTGCCTTTTTCTCCTCTCCAGAGCTTGGCTTCACTTATCCATCTCAAATTTTTCTCAGAACAAATCAACTAAAAACTCCCTAAACAAAAGTTATGAGACTCCAAGCCTAATACAGCAGTTTTTCTGAAAACTACTAACCAAAAGGTGAGGAAATGTACCAGAAAAACACTTGTGTATCTGTATATTTTCCAACATCTCCTAAATGACTTATCTTGATTGTGTATGCTGAATCTTTTGCGAGTACACGTAAAAAGATTGACATATATGTAAATTATTTATAGGCAGAGATGGTATTTGTATTTAAATATGAGCTAATTATATTCTATCATTTTATTGCCTTATACTCATAAAAGATCACATTTAATTTCTTAAATTCAGATGATTTCAGACTTTGTTCCTGTAAGTAATATTATTTTATTTGAATTGCAAATGATTACATAATCTCATTTTTAAATTTTAAGCCTGGGGACCCAAAGATTCTCCTAAAATCCAAACAGATGTTTAACATGAAGAATGTTTACAGACTTACTGAATCAAATGCTTTTTGGTTACTAAATTTTTTGACAGTGCAAAAAGTTTTTAAGAAAAGAAACTAATTTTTGTGTGTGGTTTCCTTTACACAGCAATGGTGTGTACATGATCAATTGTTAAAGCTCCTTAGTTTCTACATTATAGATTCTGCAGAATGCAGCAAGGTATTTTTAAAGTTAATGTCTGTACTTCTTATAGCAAAAGTAAAAGAGACCAGATTTATCCATCAGTATTAAGCACATTTTTAGTTTAGGAAAAAACTGAAAAAAAAAAAAAATTTAGATTCAGATATTGGAATACAGGTAATGAAGTTCTGTAACATTAGAGAAGATAAAGTATGAGACATGAGACATAAAGTAAGCAAGCTAGGTCCTACAACTGCCCCAGATTACTGCCTTGACATTTTCCAGGGAGGAGAATGCAACAAAAATCTCGTGGTTACCTGCATTTTGAAGACAGCATTGAAAGGTAGGAGAGGACAAGGAGTTAGAGTTCCCATGACAGAGTAATGGTGAACAGAAAGTTGCGTGAAGGGAAAATGAGCTACAAAGACCTGCCAAGGATTCCCTCCTCTCTCTTCAGCTGAGTGAAATTGGTGCATGCATTTGTGGCAGCTAGCAAGGCCAGGAAAACAACTACCTATAAAGAGCAGGTGGAACAATCCTGGGCTCACACCAAGCCTTTGAAAGTTGGTAGTCTCAATAATCAGAATAGAATGGAGCATTGAGTAGAACGTTAGAAAATGGTATTGCCTTAGCAGTGAGGAAAAATGAGGACTGAGCTAAAGATATTTCTGGTCCCACTTGTAAAGCTTAGAGGCAGGTTTCAAAAACAGGAAACTATTTACAAATGACTTGAGAAGCCTAGAAAAAAAAATCTCAAGAATATTAAAAAAATACAAGACTATTTGAAGAAATAATTAAAATTTTTCCCAAATTTGATTAGGAGTAGAAATACATTTATCCAAGAAATTCAATAAACAAAGCACAGGAAAATTAAGACAACTACAAGGCATGCCATAATCAAATGGCCTACTAACGATAATAAAGAGAAAATTATTCAAAGTAGCTAGAGAAAAAAGACACACTATATATAGTAAAACAAAGATCAAGATGACAAACAATTTCTCTTAGGAAGCAATACAAACCAGAATACAGTGGAAAAATATTTTTAAAGTTTTAAAAGGAGGTATTATTGTCCACCTAGAATTTTATATATAACATAAAGTCTTTCAAAAAACTAAGACAAAATACAATATATTTCTAGAATACAAAAAAAATGAAAAACATTAATTACTAGTAGGCCTGCATTATAGGAATGTAAAAGGAAGTCTTTCACAGAAGGAAAATTATATTGGGTAGATATCTGGATCTAACAAAAAAGAAGGTGCAGAATTAGTAAGCATGCAGGTAAATATAAAATTGTTTTTTTATTTTGAAATTCAAAACTAATGATCTAAGTAAAAATTATATTATATTGTAAAGTTCATAACAAATACAGAACTAGAATGTATGGTAATATCAAAATCTCTGGGATAGGTGAAATGGAAATATTCAGTTGTATATAAAATGATGTAATATAATTTAAAGGTAGACCATAATAAATTAAAGGTGTATATACTAGAAACCCTAAAAGTGAGCACTACACACACACACACACACACAAGGTTAGGACTAATAATCCAACATGGAGATAAAATTGTAACAGATACTCAATCCTAAAGAATGTAGAAAAAGAGGAAAAAAGGAGACAGAAAATAGATGGAACAAAAAAGAAACACAAAACAAACAACAGGATTGTAGATTTAAACAAAATCATGTCAACAATCACATTATATGTAAATGGCCTAAACATCCCATTTAAAATACATAGATTGTCAATTTGTCATATTGGATTAAAAAACAAGACTCAACTACTTGCTGACTATGAGAAACTGACTCTGCATTAATGCCACATGTAAGTTAAAAGTAACATTACTGAAAAGAAAGTAGGAATGCTAACACAATAATATATAATGTAGATTTCAGGGCAGAGTTTAATAGAAGTAAGTAAAGTCATTTCTTCAAAATAAAGTGGTCAGTTAATCATGAGGACATACCAATCATGAATGTTTATGTACCTAATAGCAAGCTTCTAAACACATAAAGCAAAAACTGTCAGAACTGAAATAATAAATAAAGCAATTCACAAATATAGCCAAAGATAACACCAGTCTCTCAATAATCCCTAGAAAATGAACAGCAAAAAATGTATTGGCAAACATATAGAAGATTTCAACAATGTCATCATCTATTTCATCTAATTGACACTTAGAGACTATTACTGCTACCCAATACAGCATTGTGCACATGTTTTTTCAACTACATATAGAACATTTTTCGAGACAGACCATATTTTAGGCTACAAAGCAAGTTTTAGTAAATCTATTTATTTATTTATTTAGAGATGGAATCTCACTCTGTCGCCCAGGCTGGAGTGCAACGGCACAATCTCGGCTCACTGCAATCTCTGCCTCCTGGGTTCAAGCAATTCTCCTGCCTCAGCCTCTTGAGTAGCTGGGACTACAGGCATGCGCCACCACGCCCAGCTAATTTTTTGTATTTTTAGTAGAGACAGGGTTTCACTGTGTTAGCCAGTATGGTCTCGATTTTCTGACCTTGTGATCTGCCCGCCTCAGCTTCCCAAAGTGCTGGGAGTACAGGCATGAGCCACTGCGCCCAGCCAAGTTTTAGTAAATTTAAAAGTATAGTAGTTCCTCCTTCTTCATGGAGGATATGTTCCAAGACTCCCAGTGGGTGCCTAACACAGAAGATAGTACTAAACCCTGTAGGCACTGTGTTTTTCCTACGTATTTATACCTATGATAAAGTTTAATTTATAAATAGAGCACAATAAGAGACTAACAAAAATGATAAGAAAAAAGAACAATTATATCAATAGGCTGTACTAAAAGTAATATGAATGTAGTCTCTCTCTTTGCTGTCAAAATTCTGTCATGTTTTCAGACCATGGTTGACTATGGGTAAATAAAACTGCAGAAAGTGAAACTGCAGACAAAAGGGGACAACTATATCCAAGTAATACAAAATAAATTTTATGATGATTATGAAATCAGCAATCAATAGCAGAAAGTTCTCTTTAAAAATTCTCCAAAGTCTGAGAATTAAGAAACTTACAGCAAAGTTAAAGAAGAACTAAAACAGGAGATTAGAAAATATTTTGAGCTGAATGAAAAATGAAAACAATATGAAAGCAGTTCTGTTATGCAGCCAAAGCATTGTTTAGAGGGAAATTTATAACATAAAAATCCTGAAAACCTGTGACATCTTTAACAACTAGAAAATTAAGAGAAGATTGAACCTAAAGTAAGTGTAACAAAGGAAATAATAAATAAGAGCAGAAACTACTAAAATATGAAATAGAATAACAATAGAGAAAATCAATAACACCAAATGCTGATACTCTTATAAATCTTTTAGTCAGACTAATCAGGAAAAAAAATATAAGACACAAATTGTCAATATCAAGAATAACAGACGAAAGACCTCTGTAGAACTTACACATATTATAAAAGGAAAATAAAGAAATCTTACAAATAAATTTATGTCAATTTCTACAATTTAGGTGAAATAGACAAATTCTTTGAAAAACTGAAACTACTAAAGCACTGCAAGAAGATATAGATATACATATATATAAACAGATGAAAGATATGTATAGACACAAATATGTAGAGATTCATGAACAGTCTGTATCTACTAAAGAAACTGAATCTGTGGTTCAAAACCTTCCCACAAAGAGAACTTCAGGTGCATATGGCTTTACTGGTGATTTTTTTTCAAACATTTAAGAAGAAAAATAAGTCAATTTTACACAAACTTCACCAAAAAGTTAAAAAAGAAGGAACACTTTCCAACTTATTTCATGAGGCCAACATTAGCCTGATAGCACAAGCATATAAAGCCTACAGCATCTCAATATTTAGCCACTCAAGAAATAGTGCTGAAACAATTGGATATCTAAATGCAAATCAAAACAAAACCCCAAACCAAAAGTATTTTTAAAAATTTTAAAAAATTATCTTTTACCATATAAAATATTAACTCCAAATGGATTTTCCTAAATATAAAGCCAAAAATTGTAAAGCTTCTGCAAGAAAGCACACGAGAATAATCTTTCTCACCTTAAATTAGGCAAAGATTTATTAGATTTAGGACCAAAAGCATGGTTCCTAAAGGAAACATTGATAAACTGAACTTTATTAAATCATGAACAAAGTCGTCTGTTTTCTGGAAGACATTGTTGAGAAAACATGGACATGGCCGGGCGCAGTGGCTCATCCTTGTAATCTCAGCACTTTGGGAGGCCAAGGCAGGCAGATCACCTGTGGTCAGGAGTTCGAGACCAGCCTGGCCAACATGGTGAAACCCTGTCTCCGCTAAAAATACAAAAATTAGCCAGACTTGATGGCAGATGCCTGTAATCCCAGCTACTCAGGAGGCTGAGGCAGGAGAATCACTTGAACCCAGGAGGTGGAAGTTGCAGCGAGCCGAGATCGTGTCACTGCACTCCAGCCTGGGCAACAAGTAAGACTCTGTAAAAGAAAAGAAAAGAAAAGAGAAAGGAAGGGAAAGGGAACGGGAAAGGGAAAAGGAAAAGGAAAGGAAAACGAAAAGGAAAGGAAAAGGAAAAGGAAAGGAAAGGATGGACACATAGAGAAGAACCACACACATGGGGACCTATCAGAGGGTGAAGGATGGATGGAAGGAGATGATCAGGAAAAGTAACTAACAGGAACTAGGATTAATACCTGGGTGATGAAATAATCTGTACAACAAACCCACATGACACAAATTTATCTGTATAACAAGCCTGCACATTTACCCCTGAATTTAAAAATAAAAGTTAAGAAAAGAAAGAAAATGAAAAAGATATACCACAGACTGTGAGAAAATGTTTGCAAATCAAATGTTGGATAGAGGACTTGTTTTCAGAAAATATCAAGAACTTTCAAAACTCAACAATAAGAAAGGAAATAACCAAATAAAAGAATGGGCAAGAGATCCATTCAACTCTTCACCAAAGGAAAAAAAAAAAAGAATGGCAAATAAGAACATGATAGGATGCACAGCACCATTAATAATTATAGAAAAGCAAATGAAAACCACCAAAGGCTACCCTTCTGCATACACAATGATAATAAAAACAAAACAAAATGGTAGTGCCAAATTCTGGCATAGACACAAGGTAAAATATACTGTTGGTAGAAATGCAAAATGGGGAAGCTTATTTAGCAAACAGTTTGGTAGTTTCTTGTACTTTTAAATATCCACTTGTCATATTCCCCAGAAATCTCACTCCTAATTATTTAAAGGAAGTGAAAAATTATGTTCATATTAAAAAATCTGAACTCAAATGCTTATTATAGGTTTTTTTGTGATCACCCCAAACTGGAAGCAACCAAAATGCCCTCAGTTGGTGAATGGATGAATATTGTACAGCTATACAATGGAATAAAACTCAATAATAAAAAGAAACAAGCTGTATTAGCAAGATTCTCTAGAGGGACAGAATTAATAGGATATATTTATATATGAACGGGAGTTTATTAAAGAGAATTGATTCACATGATCACAAGGTAAAGTTCTACGATAAGCCATCTGCACGTTGAGGAGCAAGGAAGCCAGTGGTGGATCAGTTCACGTTGCAAAACCTCTAAAGTAGGGAAGCCAACAGTGCAGCCTTCAGTCTGTGGCCAAAGGCCCAAGGGCCCCTGGCAAACCCCTAGCATAAGTCCAAGAGTCCAAAAGCTGAAGAAGTTGGAGTCTGATGTTCAAGATCAGAAAGCATCCAGCACAGGAGAAAGTTGAAGACCAGAAGACTCAACAAGTCTGCTCTTTCCAACTTCTGCCTGTTTTATTCTAGATTCACTGGCAGCTGATTAGATGGTGCCAACCCAGACTGAGGGTGGGTCGGCCTCTCCCAGTCCACTGACTCAAATGTTCAACTCCTTTGGCAACACCTTCACAGACACACCCAGGAACAATACTGAGGTGGGAGAATCACTTGAACCCAGGAGGCGGAGGTTGCAATGGGCCGAGATCGCACCACTGCGATTTGGTTATTTGCTTTCTCATTGTTGAGTTTTGAGAATTCTTTATATTTTCTGAAAACAAATCCTCTATCCAATATTTTATTTGCAAGCATTTGCATCTTTCAATTCAATCAAGTTGACACTCAATATTAACTGTCACATAAAATATGGATGTGTGTACCAACATGGCAGAGTCTTGCATTAGTTTGCTAGAGCTGCAGTAATAAAGTCACAAAAACTGGGTGGCTTAAACAGTAGAAATTTATTGTGTCATAATTCTGGAGACTGAAAGTCTGAGATCATGGTGTCAGCAGAGTTGGTCCTTCTGAGGGCTGAGAAGCAGAAACTTAAATACATCTCCCCTAGCTTCTGGTTAATTTCTGGTAATCTCAGTGTTACTTCGCTTGCAGAAGTATCATCCTAGTCTCTGCCTTCATTTCCTCATGGCATTTTTCCTATGTGCATGTTGGTATCCAAATTCGTCTCTTTTATAAGGACACCAGTCATATGGGATTAGGACTCACTCTGCTCCAGTGTGACTTCATATTAGCTTAACAATTACATCTATAATGTTCCTTTTTCTTATGGATATATAGTAATGTATAAATAACGGAATATTATTTAGCCATGCAAAAGAATGAAATCCTACCACTTTTGACAACATGGATAAAACTTGAGGGTTTCATGCTAAGTTAAATAAGTCAGAGAAAGAAAAAAGTGATCTCACTTACATGTGGAACTGAAAGAAGTTGAACTCATAGAAACAATAGAATGCCAGGTGCTGGGGAGCTGGGGGAGAATGGTAGATGTTGGTCAAAGGCACAACCTTTCAGTCATTGTGATGAATACGTTCTGGGGATCTAGTATTCCGCATTGTGACTGTAGTTAATGATACTGTATCATACACTTCAAATTTGTTCAGAGTAGATCTTAAATGTTCTTACCACCTGCCCCTCCCACAGTGGTAACAACGAGGTATTAGATGTGTTAACTAACTTGCTGTGGTAATCATTTCACAATACATATAAATATCAAAGTGTCATATTATACACGTTCAGTTTGTCCAATCTTGTGTCAATTATAACTCAATAAGGCTGGGGAAAAATCAATAGGAGCAGAAGTCTCCATCTACATTAATTTTTATACAACATTGTCTTACTAAAAAAAATTAGGAATAATTTAAGTGTTCATTGATAAAAAGAATGTTCAAAATGTATTACCAATGTTTTGAAATACAAAACACAACTGTTAAAATGTTGTACACCTTAAATGCATGTGAGTTACTTTTGTCAATTATTCTGCGATGATGCTAACATTAAAAAAAAAAAAAAAGAAAAAAAAAGGCTGGGCATGGAGGCTGATGTCTGTAAACTCAGCACTTTGGGAGGCCTAAGCAGGCAGATTGCTTGAGCTCAAGAAGTTCAAGACCAGCCTGAGCAACATGGAACAACCCTGTCTCTACAAGACATACAAAAATTAGCCAGATGTGGTAGCGCCATGCCTGTAGTTCCAGCTACTTGAGAGGCTGAGGTGACAGGAGCGCTTGAGCCCAGGAAGTTGAGGCTGCAGTGATCCGTGATCACAACACTGCACTTCAGCGTGGGCCACAGAGCCAGACCCTGTCTCTCTCTCTCACACACACACAAAATAATAATAATAAAATCTAATCAGTCAATCAATCAATGATGTAGATTGGTAGATTTTCATTTATTCATACAGAAGATGTTCATGGTACAATGGACTAATGCTACAGTGCCTACCAAGACCAGATGCTTCTTTGCTTGAGAACTGCAGCCTGTTATTCTCAATGCCCAATACAGATGGAGTCAAAGAGATTCTTCCCCTTGAGAATTTGGAATTGGAGTAAGAGGTGCTAGTTTATCTGAAATAGTTACAAGAGTGAAATGTGAGAAAGCCAAAACTGTGAGAGTAGTGACAAGCAAATGTGCAGAAAGAAGCAGACATGAGGCTCAGTGGCCCCAGAGAAGAGAGAAGAGCATAATGAAAGACAGTGGTTTTCCCAGCATCTCTTCTTCTTGATGCTGGTATTTCTTGATGTCCAGCTATTCTCTCATCCTTGGGTTTTCTGAAAGATCCCCTATTCTTTATTTCATTCTTTATATAAAGTGTTTCATATTTGGAACATTTCATATTTCCAATGTCCTTTACTCCCTAAGCTAATCTTTCCTTTGGAGTTGAAAGATTACATGAAAAATAATGCTTAACAATTTACAGACCCCCAAAAATATTAGAGAAAGAGAGAGAATGAGTAAGCTTGGGCAGGATATATTCAAACCTGTTACTAGTGATTATCTGTGTATGGTGGGGCCATAGATGATTTTATTTTTTTAATACCTGCCTTAAATTTAGACACGAGCAGTTTTTCAATACGTAGACACAGGAATGTGCCTTTCCATCCCAGTTTAATTATTACAAGTGAAAATTATTAATGGTTTGATATTTACAGTAGTTTAGAATTCTTAATTATATCACTGAAGTATCATCTTTTTCACTTTCAAGTAGTTTTGTTTGCAATGATAATGCATTTCTTTTTACAATAAAAGACCCATAAACATGTTTAAAATAAGTTAAAATCAATTTGACTGTTGTGAATGTTGCCTGTTTTCAGATATGAAATTATATCACATTTTCTCATTTCCTTGTAACACTATGCCATTTCCCCTCGAAAATACATTTCTTTTAAGTTAATGCTTCTCTTAGCTTCAGTGATCTTTACACAAGCTAAAGGAAAAATGTTTGTTATTATCTTCCTTGAAGTAAACCTTCTTATAGTGAAGAATTTCCTAAAGGCACTCTAATTTGTTTGCTTTTGTTGAAATTTATCATATTTAATATTATTTCATTAAATCATAAGTATTTTGGATAACCATTTTTTAAATTATTACTTAAATTTCTCACTCGTCAAATGACAAGAATAAGACCTAGAAATGTTAAGTTACAGAGATCACCTTCAAGTTGGTATTCTGTTTTCTAGAAGAAAATAACTTTGTATGCTGTGATGTCTCAGGATATTAGATATTTCTTCTATCAATGGCATAATTTCAACAACTATAATTTATTCCTTTTTAATATATGAATTTGTAATCTGTATATCTAAGTGCAAATGTATATTCTAGAATACATTTGCTCTTCCTCCCCTTCCCATCCTTCCTCCTGCTCCTCCTCCCCTTCCCATCCTTCCTCCTGCTCCTCCTTTTTCTCCTCTTATCTTTCTCCTCCACTTTTAAATAAGATTTGACATACGAAGCTATTTTAAGATCTTGTCTACACTTCATTTTGAATTGGGCAACAAGTGAGACAAATAAGACATTGTCTTGATAGGGAGTTGGCATTTGTTTTTCTTACGCTATTTACGTTTACAAATTTGAGAACTCGATACCTCACATTTGCCAAGTATGATCTGTGAGCCAGATACTGAACTAAGTGATTTATACTGATTATTTTGTTTAAACCTCCCATCAACAGCTTAGAGTCTCCTGTGGAAACTGAGGTCCATGCACTTGTTCAAAAATTCAAACAGATTGCAAGAGGTAGAGTTCTGATTCAAATGCAGGTGGTCTGATTTCAGAGACCAGACTCTAAAACACCAGGGCACTAAATTTGGTCAAGGTCATAAGGCTCAGTATTTTAACTTTTCAGGTAGGAAACCAGCATTTCTAGATCACCACAATGGTCTGCAGATGTCTGCCATTGTGACCACTGACCGAGTTTCTCTACTGGGAGAGACTAGTATGGACCCCAGCCGAGAACAAGGACATCCAGTTAGATCAAATTCAGTCAAATTCAGAATGCTAAATTACTCTTCTAGCTGTGCTTTCTGGGTAATCTTTTTTTTTTTT
>NW_012116599.1:5595180-5666486 GCF_000951035.1 Colobus angolensis palliatus | reverse complement strand
AGTCTCACTCTGTCACCCAGGCTGGAGTGCAGTGGTACGATCTTGGCTCACTGCAACCTCAGCCTCCCAGGTTCATGCAATTCTCATGCCTCAGCCTCCAGAATAGCTAGGATTACAGGCGCCCACCACCATGCCCGGCTAATTTTTGTATTTTTGGTAGAGATGGGGTTTCACCATTTTGGCCAGGCTGGTCTCAAACTCCTGACCTCAGGTGATCCACCCACCTTGGCCTCCCAAAGGGCTGGGATTACAGGTGTGAGTCACTGTGCCCGGCCTCAGGGTAATCTTTTAAGGAAAATTTCTTATCTGCCTTAAAGCTCAAGATGTTCTATGCTGGAAACTAAGTGACTATATATATATTTTAAAAGTTCTTTCTTAAGGCTATTTCCTTAGCTCCATAAGCAATGTTAAAGGTTATGTTGCTTGCATTGATTGTTTATGGCAACCACATAAATTCATGCAGACTGACGGTTTTGTCCTGTTCTCCAAAGACCTTGGAGTGTAGATTAATATGATTTCTTAAAATAATTAAATATATGCTTGATTAATCCCGTTATTTAGGCAAATGATGGCTGAAAGATACTTCTTTGCTTTTGTCATATTAATGTGGAAAAGGTAGAAAACATTTGGGGCTGATAAATGTATTATTTGGTGGCGAATCACTTGAGCCCGGGAGGTGGAGGTTGTAGATTGTGCCACTGCACTCTAGCCTGGGCGACGGAGTAAGACACCATCTCAAAAAAGAAGAAAAAAAAAATATATATGTATGTCTAGATATGTGTGTATGTTACATATGTGTGTATACGTGTGTGTGTGTGTGTATATATATATATATATAGGGTGGCTAGCATATTTTTACTTTTATTATACCAAGGCTAGCATATTTTTACTTTTATTATGCTACTAGATGTTAGTTAACTGTACATCATAAATTACAATGTTGTTTGCAATTAAAAAAATAAAAGAAACCTAAATGTCTAGCAATACGGAATTGGTTAAGAAGTTTCATTCACAAGATGGGAAACTACACTCATTAAAATGTATCCAGATGAATAATCACATTAAAGAGCTTCATGAGATGTAATTAAATGGAAAAATATTTTAAAACACTATAAATCAGGATATGGGATATGAGTTTATTTTTGTAAAGCAATCAACAAGTTATTTGCCTAGTGTGAGATGTTTTACTTTCTAACTTTTTCTTTTCTTTTTGCACATTTCTATTTTTAACACCAAATAGGTTTTTTTTTTTTTTTTTTTTTTTTTTTTTTTTTTTGAGATGGAGTCTCACTCTTTTGCCCAGGCTGGAGTGCAGTGGTGCGATCTCTGCTGACTGCAACCTCTGTTTCCCGGGATCCAGCAATTCTCCTGCCTCAGTCTCCCTAGTAGCTGATATATTACAGGTGCCTGCCACCATGCCTGGCTAATTTTTGTATTTTTAGTAGAGACAGGATTTCGCCATGTTGGCCAGACTGGCCTTGAACTCCTGACCTCAGGTGATCCGCTTGCCTCAGCCTCCCAAAGTGTTGGGATTACAGGCATGAGCCATCACACTCGGCTGTATTTTCTATATAAGAAAAAATAACATATACAAAATATTACTTGAGGACAATGTATAAGGAGATAATCTGTGTTTGAAAGAAACGCTGTTTAGGTATTGTGAAGGAAAGACAAAAATAAAAGTACCTCATTGAAAATGCTATCTTAAGATTTTATTTATGCAAATATTTAGGACCATATGCTGAACCTTACAATTTGGCATGCAAATATCTCAGCTTCTAATTGCCCAGGGGATCTTGCCTAGATTTGGGAGATTATTTAAAGTTATTTCTAATAACCAAGACCATTTAGTCTGTAAAACCAAGTAGAGTACAAAAAGATACCCCAAGTAGAAATAGGTCAATTACATTATCAAAACCTATGGGCTTGTTATATTATTAATTCTCCTTAGGAACAATTACGTCAGTATGCATTTGTATTATCTCGAGAATAAAATTTATATCAGTTTGGATCAGAAATCTTATTCTTTCTAAGGATAGATTATGGCCCATCTGGCCATTTGCAATCTTACTCATTGCAGCTTTCCAAGGAAGATCCAACATGCTCCAAAAGAGGTCTTCCCTTACAAATGCAAACAAACATTAAAACAACATTGTCAACACACATGAAATGCTCAAACCTCTTACAAAGCTCCCATTGCTCTTAAAGTCTAAAACTTTAAACATGATGTATAAGGTCCTCTGGGATTCATTGCCTGCTTGTTCTCCTGGTCATATCTGTCATGATTCCCTAGTCTCTCAGTACACTCAGACCAAACTGGATTTATTTCAGTTACTTGATTGTGTCACACTTTCTTGTCTCTGTGCCTTTGTATGTGCAATTTCCTGTGCCTAGAACATCCTGCCCCTTCTTCAGGCCAACTCCTACTCAAATTTGAGATCTGGGCTGAGATATCCCACTTCTTCCAGGAACTACATGGTATCACTTTTTAGAGGGATGGCCATACAAATCACCTTTCCACTCAGATAGGGGATAGAGACTGAGTCTTTCCTTGTCCATGGCATCACCTGGTCCTAACATAAAGAAGTATAGAAGGTGTGCATTGAAAATGCAATGATCAATATCAATGCAGTTTCTTTTAAAGTGTTATGCTATTTTCAGAAGATCAATGTGATTCTTCCCTCACTATGATGTGAGGGAAATAGAGAAATTTGAAATTGAAAGGGTTCTTGTCCTTGAATGTTGAGTTAACTGTGAATGTGATCTGTAATTGGTTTCACAACTTCCCCAACTCTCAGTTTCTTCAGTTGTAAATGGGGCCAATAAAGATATTCTTAATCTCTTCCTTAGATTAACTTCAAGAACAAATTAACTCATGCATAGGAAGGCATTCTTTAAATGAGCAAGTGCCATGTATATGTCAGTTATTTTATTGACCACAGTTTCAGTGGAAACCTCATTTGTCAGTGGTGGTGCTTAGATTGTCACTTCCCCTAAGGTTCTATCACCATCTCTCAACAAGGAACACCAAACGGATATATGAACTAGTATTCTTGCTCTGCAAGTACATTCTCATACATCCTGAATACCTAATTCCAAATATGTTTCTGCTCCTCTTATAATGAAATTGGAGAGACATCGCCATCTTTATGCTCAAAATTCTTATAGCCACAAGCATGTAGTCAACAAAATCCATCCCCAAACAGATTAGCTTAAAATTAAATTGGCCAAATCTCTTAGGGAAATCTTTTAGTTGCCTTATTCTGTTATTGGATATCATTAAAGTGAAGTTCTGGATGGTGAAGAAAACATAATTTGGCATAGCATTAACACCAAGATCAGTAGAAGAAAGGCTGTTTTTAAATAGATTTTTTAAAAGGGTTCTCTGTAGAAAAATCTCCATTTAGGAAATGGTGACATTTGATGATTAAAACCTTGGATATCTCCTAAAGCAAAGGTTCAAATGGTTTTCTCTCTTGCCTGTCAAATGCTCTCTTTTAAATAAGGTGTGTTGGGCTCATTGATTTGCATGAATTCTTCTGGTTTCTGTCATCTGAAAGTCGTGTCTTGCAACTTTGAATGTTTATGTGCTTTGACAGTTCCCATCTGCTGTGGGGATGTCTAAATGCCCCAAGCCTCATTGGCAGAATGCAGTTAAATCTTTGTTTTTAGTTAATAGATTTTAAATTATTTATAGTGATTATGTCTCATTGATTATTAGATAAAATATTTTGATGACACAAGAATGTCCTGTCGACATTTTCCAGATTATAAATAAATGCAAAGCAAAATGACACACACTTCTTATTAACATGAACTTTCTGATATTGTGATCATAATTAGTTGATCTGTGGCCGCTTCATTAGTCATTTATTTATTCACCTTCATTTTCCACTTCATTTTGGAAAGGATTTGTGGCGTTGTCATTTCATTAAGAAAAGTACAAGGGCAACCATATCGGAAATGTCAAGTATTCAGAAATTGTCGACCTTGAAAAAAATCACCCTTAGAACTCTACAGAGCTACAACTCTTAACTAGGACAGGCAGGCTTTCTACAAGAAAGGAGCTAGGGGAGAGGTAAATTGGGAATGCCAGCCCTATCAAGATGGCTGGCCCACATGCCATAGGTGCCGGCTCTTTAGGTTCAGGTCATGGGTATTCAAGCTCTGTGTATTATTGTACTTACTACACTTTACTTACCTGGAAACCGACTGTGTGATAGTCATTAGCCATAGCACTGGGAAAAAATAGAAAACATAGAGAAGGTACCTGTCCTCATGGAGTTTACATACTAATGGGACAAATCAGTCAATAGATATGCCCCAAAACTTTTTTAAAGAGTTCTTTGCAGAAAATGGAGTGAGCTGTGGCTGAGAATAATGGAGATCAGGCAGAGAGACATCCTCTGCATAAATCTCTAGTTGCTCTGTTCTTGTCTTTGTTGTAAAATACCCTTTCAAATTAGAATGTGAGGTTGTGATGTTATGTAAACAATGGACACTGCACCTCTGATGTTATAATTTTAGGTCCAACTCTTCCTCTCGTGTAAAGTTGTCATTTTTCTTAATTGTAAGGTTGCCTAGTGAAAATTTTTCTTTTCTTCTTCATTTACTAGTTTTTGTAAGAACAAAGTAATGCTATGTAGTATTTATTAAAATTTTATTATGGTAAGCATGAGCTATGTCATTTAATCTTCACATATTATGAGATAGGTAGATATTATTTCTAATCATTTTGTACAAATATAATATACAAATAGTAGAATGTATAAATCTTAAGTCTACAACTTACAACATTTTACAAAGTGAATATACCTATGTAATTCCAGCAGATGAAATTATCCTTTCCTAGATAATGCTGGTGAGCACCTCTCCAGATCTCACCCCGTACTGAATCTAGTCAATGCCTCCCCCTAAAGGCAACCACTTTTCTGACTTTTATTACAATTGATTAATGAACTTCCTATAAATATGCATTCTTTTGTGTTAGGCTTCTTTTTCTCAATAGCATGTCTTGAGATTCTTTTGTGTTGTTGCATGAAACAGAAGCTCGCTCCTTCTCACTGATACGTATTCTAATGTGTGGCTATCTCCTGCTGGATTTATTCCTTCTTCTGTGGATGGACATTTGGGTTGTTTCCAGTGTGGGGCTATGATGGATAAAGACCTATGAACATTCTTGTTTACGTATTTTTGTGCACACAGGTACTTGTTTCTAAGGGTGGATATTTAGGAATGTAGCTGCTGATTTGTAGGTCATGCATAGGTTCCACTTTAGCAGATAATGACAAAAATTTTCTATCAATTGAGATTTCAACAGAAACCTCAAGCCACCGTAAATAATACATAATAAGAGATTTATTACCATGATTAAACTTTACTCAATTGTGGAAACTAGAGGAGCTGTCTATTGAGGATGCTGTCCCCCTGTCTGGTATCAAAACTCAAATTAGTCTACATCAGCTAGACCAGAAGTCAGGAAGAAATGTTGATTTTAAAAGAGAATGATAAGAAACTGGAACTCACAAAGCAGAACTAGAACGCTTGGGGGAAAAACGGAAACCTTTGAGAAAAACTCAGTGATAGCTGATGAGCCACTGGTGAGCCCCCTTCTAAATCTCACTTAGAATGTCTTTTCCAACCAGGGCTAACAAAGAATCACATGTGGAAAGAACTTCTATGAAATGCATTTCTAGATTATTTGCGTAGACAAAGGAAAAATCCACTACATTACAGCTCTCTTCAATTTCAACTTTTAGTGTAATGGGAACATTACAATCCCCTGGTTAAAGTATTAATCTTTTAAAACTGTAGACTTTGAGATAAACATTAGTCTAATATGATAGTCACTAGGCATATGTGGCTATTTATATTAAATTAAATTATTTTGAATTAAATCAATTTTTAATTATATTATTTCAGTTGAAGTAGCCATCTTTCAAGAGTTCAATAGCCACGTGTAGCTAGTGGCTACCATGTTGAATTGCACAGATATGGAACAGTGTTATCTGGTCTGGAGACCACCAGAGTTCAAAGTTTTGTTAACAAACAACATTTTTACTAGGGGAATATCAGGGCTAATAGTTAGAAGAGTTCCTCTCATTTCCAACTGTGTTGATCCTTGGACCCATGAATTTGGATATGGGGAAACAGCACTATATATAGTTGCTGAGTTAGAGCATACACTGCATTGTGGAGGACATTATCTCAGCCTCATAAGATGTTCTTACCCAGTTGGTGCCATAACTGGGTTTTCTAAAAGCTATTGCACTATGCTATCATACCACTGCTTCAGAGTGATGGGAAACACCACAAGACCAGCGAATTGCATAAATACAAACTGTGCCTTGGTCAGAAGCAAAGGTGTATGAAATACCATAATGGTGAATAATATGGAAGTTGCTGTTTGGTGAGGGTTCACATGAAGAGCAAATATTGTCATAGTCTGTGCCCAGTTACAGAACCAATTTTCTGATTAGGTTTCTTCTAAGTCCCTGTCCCCTTATCCAATCTAGTAGCCACTGTCCGCTAAGTGGCATAGATTCACAACTGTGGCCAGAAGCCATGGATTTGGCAGAAGCATCACAGGCAAAGAAGGTAGATCCATATTCAGAGTAAGTATCTATTCCAGTGAGCACAAAATGCTACATCTTCCATTATGAATGGTCTCTCAGGAGTGTCCAAGGGAGAGAACATAGTCATGTTCTGTTTCTGGTTGGGCCAGTAAAACCCCTTCTTCATCCTTCTTTTCTGCACATTACTAGAGACAGAAACTTAAATCCGTGGCTTTGAGCTGCTAAAAGCCTAAAACGAAACAAAACAGAACAACAACAACAAAATAGGGCAAGTTGGACAAGCTTGGATGCAATTGACCTGCAGCGTGTTGCTCAACAATCTCCTTGGTGAATGGTGCAATCCTGGGGGCTCAACAGTTGTCTCTGTTGATGGTAGGTCAGCAATGACTTTAGCCAAATCGGCCTTGGTAAGTGATAGTTTATGTTTCTGAGCCCAAGTTTAAACTCTAGCCCTAAAACATCACCACTTTGTTCATGAAGCTTACTCATGACAAGGACAGGAGTGGCTGACTTACCTTCACAGAATGGGTCATTTTGTCTAAATGATCATTAAAATTCTCTTGTTTGAGGTTGTTTTGTAAGTGTTCAGATGAAAAGCAAATATCATCATAGTCTGTGCCCGGTTACAGAACCAATTTTCCAAGTATGTTTCTTCCAAGACCCTGACCACTTATCTAATCTTTTAGCCACTGTTCATTAAGTGGTGTAGATTCACAACTCTGGCCCTTTCTTCTTCCAAGCAAAGCAAACAGCCAGATTCACTGCTCGAAGTTTTGTCCACTGGAGGCCTTCCCTTCACCCTTGTCCTCCAAGGCCACCCTAAATAGGTCTGTAAGGGGCTCCCATCTTTAAATGAAGCCATATTATTTTATATAAAATAATATAAAACCAGCTATAGGGAAATCTCCATGTGGCCTTGAGGGCAGGTTGAGAAAGAGGAGGCATTGGATCAGGAATATGGCCTGTGGGCCACTTGCTCATGCAACTTACATTTGCCTTTAGGATATGACTGAACCGAATCTCCTACATGCCATTTGAATATGAAGTGCTGCTGTGCTGTTCAACTTTTTGGTTTGATGGTTAGACAGCAACCAGTTCACGATAGGCAGCTAAGGCCTTGTGGTAATTTGGTAGCCTATAATAAAACATTCATTCTTTGCTTGGCCCCAGCAGCAAGACAGAAGTTGTTCCTCAAAACTATAATAACTGTTTGCAGAGGATGACATAGCTTTGATCCAAAATTTTAAATGGTTGTACTGTGAGCCTCCTAGAGTGTTTTGTCAAAATCCTCATGAAGCACCCTATCTGTCACAGACATGTGAAGCATCATGAGGATATTCAGGGTCATCTGGTCCAACTAGTAGGACATCTGAAGAATTATTATTTTTTCCCTTGGCCACACTCAAAATTGGTAGATTATCAAGTTACTCAATGAGTTGGTCTGAATAACAGGCCCAAGTGAGGTTTATGGCTCTGCCAACTCTAAAGTGGTGCACTAGTTATTTTGGTTCTTTTTTTTCATGATAAAAGGGTGCAGATGAAGCAACTGATCTTTCACTTTGAGAATATCATGCCATTCCTCTGTGCCCCTAGAAATGTCACTGAGGTGACAGGTCCCTGAATTTGTATAGGATTTATTTCCTTTCTTCTCTCATGCATATATCTTCGGAAGATGCCTAAAGCAGTTGTTACTTTCTGCTCATCTGATCTAATCAGCGAATGATGATCACTACAGAATAATGATTCCCGGTAGAATGAAGATGCCATAGAAGTCCCTGAGGAGTAGATTATGGCATAGGACTGGAGGTTTAATATGATACTGGCTCTGTTAGGGAAAAGCAAGTTGTTTCTGAAGTTCTTTACACACACACACACACACACACACACAGAGAGAGAGAGAGAGAGAGAGACAGAGAGAGAGAGAGAGTGAGCAGAGAGAGAGAAAGAGAGATAGATGCATTTTCAGATTGCAGATGCCAGGGGTGTGTTGATCCGGTAATGATACTACAACTGGGCTAGCTACTGCAGTGGATTTCACCACTTGATTAAGTTTACAATAATGCACTGTCATTTGCAAAGTCCCATCTG
Organism: Colobus angolensis palliatus; assembly: GCF_000951035.1. Lineage (NCBI taxonomy): Eukaryota > Metazoa > Chordata > Mammalia > Primates > Cercopithecidae > Colobus > Colobus angolensis. Next base: position 5,657,823 of record NW_012116599.1, on the reverse strand, counting down.
TCTTTTGCACAGGCCAAAATAATGGGTGTGTTGAATGCAGGTGTGGTAGTATCACCATACTGCATCCTTTACACCTTCTTGGTGGCTTTTATCTTTGAAGTCCCTAAAAAATATGCTATTTGCTTTGGTTTTAGTATTTTGGTAGGTAGAGGCAGTTTCATCTGGACTTTTCTGCTGTATTTGCCATGTCTCTAAGAAGCTGACAGAGGAGACTTAGTGGGAGCAGAAGGAGTTGAAGGTCTGATTTATGCTCCAGGCCAACTAAGAGAGCCGGCAGATTAGTGACAACTTACGTTAGCTGCCCTAGTACCTCGTGCCCCAAACTGGCTTCAGGGTATAAGCTATATGAATATTGCTTTACTTTGCCATCCAAATACTACCTCATAATCATGAAGATTTGTTTCATTTTATCTTACAGAAGATTTATTGTTTATCATTCAAATTTAGTTCTACAATCTATCTGAAGTGGATTTTTTTTTTCTTTTTTTTGAGATGGAGTCTCGCTGTGTCTCCCAGGCTGGAGTGCAGTGGTGCAATATCGACTCACTGCGTCCTCCACCTCCTGGGTTCAAGTGATTTTCCAGTCTCAGCCACCTGAGTAGCTGGGACTACAGGCATGTGCCACCATGCCCGGCTACTTTTTTTTTGTATTTTTAGTAGAGATGGAGTTTCACCGTGTTAGCCAGGTTGGTGTTGATCTCCTGACCTCGTGATCCGCCCGCCTTGGCCTCCCAAAGTGCTGGGATTACAGGCATAAACCACCGTGGCCAGCCTGGAATGGATTTTTATATGTGGCTTAAGATAACTACTGAAATGTATACTTTTCCTGTATTGATACTGTTAGTCCACTTTTGTTGCTATAAAGGAATACCTGAGAGTGGGTAATTTATAAAGAAAAAAGAACTTTATTTGTTTATGGTTATGCAGGCTACATATGAAGCATAATGCTGACATCTGCTTTTGGTGAGGGCCTCAGGAAGCTTACATTCATGACAGAAGGCAAATAGTAGCCAGCAGGTCACATGGTGAGAGAATAAGCAAGAGAGAGAGAGTGGGAGGTGGCAGGCTCTTTTTTAAACAATCAGATCTTGTATGAACTCATTTTATGGGGAGTTCATTCATGATGGATCCACTCCCATAACCCAAACACCTCTCACTGAGCCCCACCTCCAACACTGGGAATCATATTTTAACATGAGACTTGGAGGAGATAAACATCCAAACTACTAATATATCAGATACTGATTTGATTCAGCATCATTTTCTAAAAAGGACATCCTTTCCTCCATTTTGCAGCAGAATCTTTGCATAAAACAGGTGACTGCATAGGGATTGGAATGGAATGGAATTATTGTACTTTAATAATAAGTTTTTTTTTCTTTTCCTTTATTATTTATCTATTTATTTATTTACTTACTTACTTACTTATTTATTTAATGATGCTCACTCTGTCACCCAGCCTGGAGTGCAGTGGCAACATCTTGGCTCATGGCAACCTCTACTTCCTGGGTTTAAATGATTCTCCTGCCTCAGCCTCGTGCGTAGCTGGGACTACAGGCATACGCCACCATGCCTGGCTAATTTTTTTTTTTTTTTTTGGTAGAAACAGGTTTTCACCATGTTGACAAGGCTGGTCTGGAACTCCTGACCTCAAATGATCCGCCCGCCTTGGCGTCCCAAAGTGCTGAGATTACAGGCATGAGACACAGCGCCAAACTAATAGTGTCTTGATGTCCAGTAGTGCAAATTCTCCAAAATTTTTCACTTCACAATTTTCATCTTTTGTTCTTTCATACATGTTTCAGAACTCGCTTGTCAATTGTCACCACAATTTCTGTTGAGATTTTGATTGGGGTATATTGAATCTGTAAAACAACTTGTAGAGAATCAACATTTTAACAATATTGTGTCTTCTCATCTATGAACATGATGTATTTCTCTATTTAAGTCTTCTCTAATTTCTCTCAATAGAATGTTGTAGTTTTCTGTCACGTACATGTCTTTAGCTAGATCTAGTCATAGGTATTTGATGTTTCTGTATTTCTGTGGTACTATTGTAAATAGTATCTTTTTTAAAAACAAATTGTATCTGAATTGTTTTAGTACTATGTAGAAACTTTTTATATAGATCTTTCATCTTGTAATTTTCTACATTTAAATATCAATACAGTCTATTGAATTTTTTATGTACTCAGTTATTTCATATGAAAATAATGAACCTATAATTCCTATCTTTCCAATTCTCATAACTTTTATTTAAAAAAGAAAAAAAAACTTCCTTTTCCTGTTTTCTAGAATCTCCAGCACGATGTTGACTAAATATAAGGACAATGAACAGTCTTGTCTTATCTATGATGTTAGCTCAAATTTGTTGTGTAGAATCTCTTTATTAGGTTAAGAAAACTCTGCCTTTCTATTTCTTGTTGCTAAGCTTTTAAATTAATGGAGGTTGATTGATTTTCCTTAAAATATGAAGATAATGATATGACTTTATTTTTCTGATAATATGGGTAAATCACATGAATCAATTTTTGAATATTAGCTGACTTTGCATTTCTTTAATGTAATTTTAAAAATACGTTATTTTGAATTTGACTGCTATCATTTAGTTTGGTATGTATGTACACATACTTACATTTATGCTCATCAGAGAGATTGCTGTTAGTTTCTTCTATGGTCCATAGACTACAGATTTGGAAATTAAGGTATAGAGGGATTAAATAATTTAACGAAGCCAGACAGTTACTTAAAGTAAGGAAGTCTGATTCAAGAATATATTTCCATGAAATTAAATTAATAAATGGCAGCTGCAGATTAGTGTTTTCAGAAAATGGTTTAAAAAAATGATCCTGCTGTCCTGTGAAGTGCCCTATAATAAAGATTATAAATTTGTGTTTGTCTACAAATCATATCATTTTGGCAAGCTTTGTTTTTTTCATCCAGTGGTAATGTGTTTTTATCTCAACTTATAAGGCCCTAAATAATCTCTCTTCTTCCTTTTCCACATTCACACACACTAGTCTTCAGCCACACTGCCCACTTACTGGTTTTTGAACATGCCAAGGCTAACCACACTTCTTTGTCAAAGTCATTGTACGTGCTATTCCCTCTGCTTAGAAATATCTCCCTGTAAACATCCATGAGCCTCAGTCCCTTACTTCTTTCACTGCTCTGAAGAAATGGCTTCTTATCAGACAGGACTCCCAGAGCCATGCTGCCATCCTATGCAAGTGACTAGCATCGAAACTTAGAGCCACACTCCCTCCTTCCTGTTCTCCCATAAACTTTTCACTTGTTCTCTTGTGTCTTACCTCTTACAACCAGATATTTTAAATTCATCTATCTAAGGTCTGCAAAAGTATGTAAATTCCTTTAGAAGAAAGGGCTTTGTTCTGCATCCTGCTCTATGTCTAAAACCCAGATGAGTACCTGACGTACTATAGACATTTTTTGCTTTATAAATATTTGTTCTATGAATGAACAAAGAAATGAATGAATAAATTTACAAGTGTCAAAAGTTACCTAATTTATCAGAAATTCTTGCTAATTATTTTTCTTCCTGTGAATCTAACCTGTTTTCCCTTCTGTGAATGTAACCCTGAAGCAAGACAAGCTTGGTGCCTTCATCATTATCTTCTCTTTATAGCAATCACTGCAGAAGGTGTTGATAGATATTTAACACATCTCTGAGATGCATCTTGGCTGTGCCCAAGGTAACTTGGAGGTGGCAGCATTAATCATTTGCCATATGATAAGCTTCTGTTGTTCGCTTGTGGTGCACGGAGTTCGTAGTGCCCACTTTATATGCAATATGCTTGAAAAATGAAAGAGTATTGTTGATATTATAGTAAGATATGTAATATCATATGTAATTCATTTCCCTCAATGTATGCCCTTTAGCTATATTCAACCCTGTCCTTCACACCTAGTCCTGAGATAAATGTAAATGTGAGATTCTGTGTATAAATGGTGCATCTATTTACCAAATTGATTTCTGGGGCCAAAGAAATAATTGTAATTTATGAGATACACCTGTGATAGTCATGAATGTTAAGCAGAATAGAGAGGCTGAGTGGCATGACTTTGATTTTTAATTACAGGTCAGCTCAGCTTCTTAGCTTAATTCCATTGTGTGAAGCATCACCTTTCTTTCAACTGAAAGCTAAAAGTGCAACAAACTGACCTTTGAATGTTAATCTGAGTGCCAGAAACTAGATGTGCACCTCTGAGCAATTATTCAGCCTCCTGGGACCTGAGTTTTTTTGGCTCAAGATTTCTCAATGTCCATCCTTACACCTGCAAAATACGATTCTATATATCATTGTTAATGAAGGGAACCAATTTGGAGGTTAGAACTTAGAAGAAGTGTTAGTTAGTTATGTCCTATACACAGCTTTCTGATAAAGGGAGAGGCAAAAAGAAAGGGAGGAGAGTGACAGTCCTAAGTCATATCTTTAAAACAATACACAACCCCAGTTTTTAAAAAGTACAACCCCGGTTTTCCAGACCTTGTTTTCCTGTGGGGCCAGACTGGGGTCAGAGTTACGGAGTAAACCAAGTTTTACAGGCTCTTTTCTTTGCCTGCTGACCCAGAATCTCACTGTCTTCTTAAACACCATTCCTCCTCTCCAAGCACAAATACCCCAGTGAAATGTGCTTGAGAGTGGGAAAGAGAATTGGGCAAGATTCAAGCAAAGAGGTTTAGGAGATGTCAACAGCAAGGATAAAGGTTTAATTATCTGATGCAGCATAGTGCAATGATGTAAGTAGAGCCTAAAAAATGGGGCTTGAGGGGGAAGATGGGATAACATAAGAGCAGAAAGGAAGACAGGGGCTAGATCAAGCAACGGTCTGTAGGACAGCTCTTTTAGCTTGTATGTATAATCCTTCTGTTCAGTCTAGGTAGGGAGGAACAATCAAGTGCCAAATATCATATTATGTTTAGGATTGATCCTTCTCCCACTGTCAAGGGTTTCCTTACTAGTTCAAATTCCTTCTAGGTGGTTCCTTCTTACCTAAGTGTAAGAAGCCTCCCAGGAGGTCTCCACCTTTTCATAAATTTGTGGAGATCAGCCTTGCTAACTTACTAGATCAGCCTTGCCAACTTATTCATTGTATCAGAATCACATTTTAGGTATAAAGTAATTTATCTTAGGCTATATCATAACATAATATTATAATCAAAACTTGTGATGCCTTCAGGTGTCTAAAATCATATATACTAAGTAGACATTGACATCTAATTAGAGATTAAAGATGTTTTGGTAGGATTACTACTTGCTTTTCTCATCAAAAATGGGTTTTTCCATGGCTTCTTCACTATCTCTTTATCGACCCATGAATCCTGGCCAATCTCACTGCTTTATCATAGAGATGAAATCATACCCCCCTTGAAATAGATCTCCTTACTATGACAGGCCAGTGCCAGTGTGACGATTTTCAAACTCTTCAACAAAACGTAGCCATATGTTTTCAGAAGGGCTGACAGAGAAATAGTTGAAAGTTGATATTTAAAACAACGATTTAGAATCTTTTGTATAACCTTAAAAGTACACTGATTTCATGCAAACATGTTGAGGGCACACATTGCTTTCCTATTAGGAAAGATGAGTAAATACATTTTCATATTACATATATGTAGCAAGGCTAGTTAGCAAGGTCTAACAGAATATTTGTTTCAGCCATAATGATGAAAACAAATGCTTGCATTTGGGAAACTTTCTCAAGCGGAATCAATCATTTTAATGGAAGGAACTCATTGTACTGCTAAAATTATGTTCCAGTAAAAAAATGTTTACTTGTGGAAATGATGCTTTATTTAGAAATGCTTACAAAGCTTGATGAGGAAGTAAAAAAGCCAATAAACTGAAGTATAGTATTAATTTCTTTGTAAGGCATTTTATGTGGCTTAACTGTTTTGTGAATTGGTGTAAGGCTGTTCGTTTTTGTTCATTTGTTTTAAAGGGGAAGAATTCATTTGCTGATTCATTTCCCCTTGTTGGGTTTATTACATGATTTTCAGGGACACTATTTCAGGCCCTTTATCGGTAAGCTATTACTGGGCTAATATTTCATTTATTTGTTTCAAAGAGTCAATTCTATGGTTATGTGAGATGAATTTGTTGACACCTAGGTTTTTTTGTGAAAACAAGAAGCTTTAATTGCAAAGTTGAGAATAACCCATGTGAGAGTTTTTGATGTCCACTTTGCTAACCACATTATGTTGCAGAGAAACCCAATAAAATTTCATTGACGCTTACTTAATTTTATTAACTAAGAGATGTATCTAAGTAATTTTATAAGATATCTCAGCACAGATTAATTAGAGACCTAAATACAAAATTCTCTCTTACCCCAATGATGGCACAAAGAATTACACATTGTTTGAACAAGTGTGAAAATTTCCAGACATTTCTGTGCATCTATGGAATAGGTTTTAAAAGTTCTTTTATCAGTTAATTGCATTTATTTGCGCAGACCAGTATACAGTTATGTAAGACCAATCAAACTGTTGAAATTAAATTTTCTTAGAGTTTGAGATATCATTTAAAACTTGAAACTCATAGGAAAAAAAGCATCACTTTTTATGCTATTGACTCTTGGAAAGTTTGTATGCATGGCCAAAGGCCAATGACATAAATAGCAGAAACAGAATTGCTTCAGTAGGGAAGATTTGGAGGTGAAACAATCATAGAAAGTGTTAGGAATGCAGGGTGCAAGTGGGACTCCAGAAACAAGGATCCTTCCAGTAGAATCTGAAACCTCTAATGCAAATTCAGAGAAAATGGCTAGAGAAAGTTTGTTCTTCAGAAAGTAATGAGACAAAAGCCAGTTTCCTCCTGTAACTTAAAGTTATGTGACACTATTGCAGAGTTGAATCATGATAATAACAACTACTGTCTTGAATCTAGGGCTTACTGTGTGCCAGTCACTTTGCATATTTTAGCTCATTTAATCTTCACAATAATTCTCTGGGGTAGGCTTACTGTTGTTATCCCTCTTTTCATAATGATAAAACTGAGGTACAGAGAGATTAAGTGTAATCACGTGGTCAAAGCTAGACAGCAAAAGGACAGAAGGGGTAGGATCTGAATCCAGGACATTTCCAGCATCTGTGCTCTGCACCACAGGTCTATGCACAAAGTTGGTTCCCACCATTCTTGCTCTGGGTGGGTTGTAACACTGCCTGGACTCATACTGGCTTAGAAAGCTGGAAGAACAATTCCATCTTAAGGTTCTAGTGGTTATTCTGGACCCTTCCACAAGGGTCGGACCCTCTTGCCCTCTGTTTCCTCTGTTGGTTGCAGGTGGTAGCAATCAGGTTAGTTTTATGAACTTTGTGAAGAGAGACAGGAAGGGGAAACAGAACTAACATTTGTTCGAAAGCTAAGCATAAAGAAGAAGAGCTTATCAAGACACAGTCAGGACTTTTCAAATAAGAAACTTGAAGAAAAATATAAAGAATCTTAGCATACATTTTACCATAGCCTTGAATAACGGCCCTCCATTAGAAATGCATAATCCACTTACACCAGGGTTTCTTAACCTTAGCACTACTGACATGTTGAAACATGATTTTGTTGTTGTTGTTGCTGTGAGAGGCTGTTATGGGCATTGTAGAATGCTGACCAGCACTTCTGGCCTCTGCTGACTGGATGCCAATAGCAGTTTGATATGGTAACCAAAAATGCCTCCAGATGTTGTTCAATGTCCCCTGGAAGTAAATTTTTTCCTAGTTGAGAACTACCCAAACATGTAGCTATGATATTCTATTTAGGCAGGGTAAAAGGTTTCCATGACTTTAATTAATATTAGTAAAATGATATGAATTCCTGCATTTTTGGAAAAATGAGAATTTTTCTTTCTTTCCTGATTAGAATTCGTATTTATCTTTTAATTCATTAATTGATTTTTAGTAGCATAGTTAGTGGTATAAGATAAGAAGGTTTGCTTTCAGGGTATTAAATACTGAAGCCTAAAACAAACAGGAATGCTAAGATACTGACTTACTGAGGAATTTCGGAAGTGATTCAATAGAGATTTCTACTATAAGAAGAATGGAAGTTTTTCGTATAAAAAGATAGGGCTCAGATGGACATAGCAAAACAAATATCGAAGGTGAAATGTTGATTTTTATCAGCTTTCTTAAAAGATTAGTATCATGGCATGTCAGAGTCAGAAGTATCATTTAAGATCCTCTTATTCAATTCTTTAATTTTAAAAAGAAGCAGGGATATAGGAAACCCAGATAGGAATGGGAGGCAGATTTGATCCTCATTTTCACTAAACACAGTTTCTCTGGTGAGTGCATGAAATCAAGAAGTTAGTTGTCCTAAAGAGCCTTCAATTCCTACCTGTAGAATCAAGGATTCCTTTTTTCTATTCCCATTAACCATTTGGTTGGTTTCTCTTTCCCCAATTAAGTTTTGTTTTCTGTAGAGGAGAGGCTATCTTTATATCCTTTCACTGCCTAGCACAGTAATTTCAGTGTTAGAGAAAACAATATTCTATGCATCTTCAGAATGATAAATTCCAAGCACTGTAGACTGATACAGAGATGGTTGCTAAGTGCCCAGTGGTACTTGTGCTTTCCCAATGTAGGGGAAGTATAATTAGACACTGTCATTTTATTTGATTGATTTTTCCATCTTCCCAGATGGACATGCTTCAACGTGGACAGGGCCCTTTTCTCTCTTGCTCAATCTTGGTTCCCCAGGGCCTCACATGGTAATTGGCAAAGAGAAGGTCTTTAATACATTTATTTGTTGAATGATGAAATTAAGTAGTAGATTTGCCAGGGTGGACACAGAGGAAATTTTCAAAATGAGTTCACACGGAACATAGATACTTGACAACCATTTGCCAAACAGGGTATGTAGCATAATGTCTAGAAGTGGCGACTCCACAATTCAGACTTGGATGAGAAAGCCAGTTCTGCTTGCTGGCAGCTTTACGACCCTAGACAAGTTATTTAACTCAGCTAAATCTCAACTTCTGCGTCTGTAAAATGGACACAGTAGTAGTATTTATCTATCAGAATCATTATGAAAATCCTTATGAGAATCCTTATTGTTACGAAAATCACTTCAAACATCTGAGTTGTGAGTGCCCTCTGCTTCCCTCCCTCCCTGCCCTAGGCGCTCCAGGGGCAGGTCATGGGCCCTAGGCCAGGCCCGCCATCTTTATCCATGTGATTCACTCTGTAACTGGACCCAGAGCCTCACCCACAGGACAGCCATCCTGGATTCAGACAGGGTGAAAAACAGCTCTCTGAAGTTCAGCCAGAGTCCTGCAATTCAGCAGTGGTTTCCAGAGAAGCCCTGCATGAGGAACGGTATAGAGTGTTCAGTAACTCTCGATAAACTGCACTTCATTTTCCACTTGGTCATTTTTGTCCTTTGTGTAAGAAACCTCTAGAGAGAGCACCAGGAGTGAGGTAACAAGCCCCAGCCCCTTTATTATCATTAAAGGAAATATCGGCCTGAGGATCCTATCCTTTATCGAAATGAATAAATAAAATATACATAACAACTAGCTAAGGGGTGAAATATTTAAGTGAAGAAAATGGAACAAGCTATATATTGAAATGCTGCAGAGAGACACTGAGAAATGCTGGCTGTATCATAATCTACTCCCCACACCCACACGCACTGCCATTCACCTCATGCCAAACTGTGTCATCTATGTACTTCTGAATGTTTCCTCCTATACTGTGACTTGGGGGTTGCATATAGAGTTTTTTTTTTAGTCATTCCAGACAGGGTCATTAGAAATGAGAACTCGGGGTGTTGTATGGAGGTGAAGCCGAAGTTGAGCCGTTTAGAGTCTGGAGCGCCCCCTTGAGGAAGAGGAAGGAAAAGAAGGTAGCACAACAGCTGAGGCCTGCAGGAGGTGGCGAGTGAAGGAAGAAGATGGGAAACGGTGGCCTCGGAGAATGCCTGTGTTCTGATGACCACTGCAGTGCGAATGTGTGTCGATTATTTTTTAAAAGTTATCCTTTCTTTTTCCCTTGAGCATGAAAACCTTTTATGTCTCTGGGACCACTTGTGGGCAAGAATCAGGAAGGTGACAATTTTGAAACTTAAGCAGTCCTTAACATTAGGAGAAAGTATTCATTCATTCATTCATGCACTCAGTCACTCACATGTTCTTTGAATAAACAGTGTTTTTCTCTTATGTTCCAGACAAGAAAAAAAAAATCAGATATATATCTCAGTTGTGTCAAAGCTCTTATTGAAAATTCTAGGGATAAAACTTTTGGAAACATTCTAGCAAGCCAGAGATGGTATATTAAAAATAACTGAGCTTTTACTGCAAATGAAGCATGTAAGAAATATCAAAATGCTTCTTTGTTATTTTATTTTAGTGAACATTAGGAAAATACTTACAAATGTCTGCGTAAGTTTACTGCTGTTCTGTATAAACTTTAGATCTTCAAGAATGATCTTTTTTTAAAAGGATAATAGTGATTTTATAGAGCTGTACACTCTACATTTTGTTGTAACTGCTTTATCTTATAACAGAATGATAAAAATAAATGCAAGACTTTTTTTAGAGAAAATTATCTATCACCCACTCATAACTGGGTAATAGATGATTTATTTTAGTTCATACTGTTGATTGGCTGTTTATGATAATTGCTTTTTGATTGGTTTGTGCAAATTGGAACTTGAAATTCCAAGGTGAGATTTATAACACTAGGAAGATTTTTATTAAGCCCTGAAAAAAATATGTTTATAATGTGAATTTTAATTGCATTCCACTGGAAAAAAACAAGTTCATATTTCAGAATTAAATGAAAACCACTTAGGATTAAGAAATTCCTATTGCTGAAATATTCTGAATTCCTTAAAGGTAAGCATTACTGGCTTGTTCTAGCGCTACTGACTCTAATAATCAAAATCACATATAAATTCCAAAATAATAATAATGATAGCTTACATTTATTGATCACTTAGGATGTGCCAATTTCTGTGCCAAACACAGGTCTGCTAGTTATTTTACTTCATGCTCACCACAGCCGCATGAGACAAGTATTATTATTCTCACTTTACAAATGAGCTGCTGTGGCACAGAGATGTTGAGTAATTTGTCCAAAGTCACACAGCTGGTAAAGAGTAGAGGTTGGATTTTCCGGGTCTGTCTTGTTCCTTAGCTCACTAGATTAACTAAGCTGAATGTCATGATATAGAAATTAATTTCTTTCACATTGTCAACTGACATTTGCATTAAAAAAAAAAGAAACGATCTTAGTATAATTCTTGTTTGAATTCAGAACATGAAGGAGAAAATGGAGAGGAGAGTGGAGTCTGTCTCTTGGTGAAAATTTTAAATGCCATCTTGATGGGACATGCCTTTTGATAGTTATTCTATTCTGCATCATGGCCTCCCACTCGGCTCTAAGAACTTTTAAGCTTGAAGAACAGCACATTCGAACCATAGTGAGCATTTGGGAAAACTCCACAAAGTATACATTATAAGGGCAAAATCCCAACTGAATCTAAATAAAATAAAATGCAAAAGAAGAAAAATGAAATACACACACACACACACACACACACAAATAAATAAAAAAAACAAAAGTTCAACTCTATTCTTCCATTCTGCCTAATCCACTTTTTTCCCACCATCCCCATTTGGGACACTTTTTCAACTTTCTCATGGTTTGAGCACAGATTTAGCTTTTTTGAGAAAACCATATTTGTCTTAGGCTAGAATATCTTTCATAAACATCCCCTGCCTATTTATTGAGGAGAGCTTCTGTTCCTTCTCACATTTTCTCCTTCCAAATTCACTGTTGTGATAGCAACCATAGCCTCCAAACTTTAATAATTAACATTTAGTAATAGGAAGGTAGGCAAATTTATTCTCTGTTTCTCTTACCCCAAAGTGAAATTGCTTTTTCTTTAAGGTCTCGAGGGAACACTAGGTAGTGGGGCTGTCTTTTCTGCATCTCATTCCTGAAAAATTCCAGTGATGGAGATTAATCAGTTAGTATTGCATTGAGAATAGATTCTTTTCCTTAAAAGCTCTTGACTGACTAATGCCACAAAAATGACACTTTAGCCAGAGATCCCAAACTGAACTGAATCCTTCTTTCTCACTATTCTTAAGCCACTCACAGTTGTTTGTAGTATTTATGCATTTAAAATGACAGGCCAGACAAATGCCAGATTGATCAAATAAAGATGAAAATAGAAAATGGGGCTGTAAGAGAGACTGGGAATTAAGATGAATGCTACAGAAATATGCTGTGGTTTCAGATGAAATATCAAATTTGTCTGTGGTATAACCCCAAGTATCAATTTATGAATAATATGTTATTTGGATAATACTTACATTTGAAAATATTTGGAATTCTTAATTTGATTTTTTATAGCTTGTGATATTTTTTATTTTCAGTTTTATTACAAATTTCTTTCTCACAATCTTTCAGCTGGACTGGTAATCAACTTTCCCCAAAACTAGTGCTAACTAGCCTTTGAAAACTATTCTCACAGTTCCCATGTAAGCCTGTTGAAATGAAGCCTCTTACAATGTCCTCCCTCTTCCTACCCGTCATGCTAACTCAAATCTACTGTTTCTTTACAAGAAATCCTTTCCACATTCCACATTCTGTGCTTGTTAATAATTTCTGCTACTCTACTGGTGGGAAGAAAATTTGCCCCCACTTTACCGGGGAGAAAAGAGAGATGAAGTATTGTACCTTTTGGGGCTGAAACATTTTGATTACATAATTTCAAGACATTGTGTTTTGTTGTGTTTTTCAATTTTCTTGAGAGTGACAAAATTGTCAAAATGTCAGAAAAAATGTAACTGTCTCTTCGAGAAAATACAAAGAACAGATATGAAATATTTGGCCATTTTTTGTATTAAATAAAGCAACAAATATATATTAGCTTTCTCATCCTAATAATGAGTAGAAGATTTGTTTCTGGGATATTCAGAAATGTTACCCACTTCTACCTAGGAGATAGAAAAAAAAATTCCTATCAATTTTTTGAGGTTTAGCTGGAGCTATAGTTGTCATTTTGTTCTTGAGAGACCTATGTCTTTATCACATTTGAGAAAACTAAAGAAAACAGACAATATAGATCTAAATTCTAGGCAGGTAAAGTCATTAACATGTGATGGATTTTGAAGGATTCTAGAAGGTTCTGATTCCTGCCCTTCTCCCAAACTCTCTCTACTCCTCCCTATTCAGAAACATGTCTACATGTTGGGTTAACCCTCTATTTTCTTCACTTAAGTTACTCTTTTTAATGTATGGTTTCAAGTCCTGTTAAAATGCAAGAGCATCCTTTTTCTTGTTTTGCAAAAACAAAAAACACAACAATGAATGTATTTACTTTGCAGAGATAGCACCATGGTTACTGCAGAGTGTGACCATGATTAATAGCAACTTCAGGTGTTGCTTGCCTAGGAGGTAGCCTCATTAAAATGGACTGCATCCTCACCTTCTGAATGAAGAACCTGGGTGGTTTTGATAAGACAGTAAAAGGTTCAGGGAGAGAACTTAACCACTTGAAGTGCAGCTGCAGGTGATGGTGGCACAGAAGAGGCTCCAGGACACAGAAGGAGACAGACACTGAGTAGAGACAAACTTACTTGGTTTACAATTTTGCTGAAAGCAGCTTTGGCAGAAGCCTGCACTTATTGTCACCCAATTTGTTTATAGTTGCCAGCCCACATTTTAACCTCACCTCAACCTTCAAAATCCAGCTAATAGACGTGATTATAAATGAGAACACCTGCCACTCAATAAAAAACTATTAGGTCCCAAGAATCCACAGTGACAAAATGCAATTTCAGATAGATACAATTGTAAATTTCCTTATTTAAAACTTTGTCTCCCGTTTAAACTCTCTTCATTTCATCTTTGGTAGGCGGCCTTTTCTGCAATAGAATCTGAATATGAACAGTCAATGTGCCTAGTAAAAATAGATTTCTAAGGTAAGGAGGAGTTATTTATTTTTTGCCCACACCATTAGCATATTATTAGCAGGATATGTTAAGATTACATAAATAAAGTGTCTTTATGTCACTGAATCATACAACACATTATTATATATATAATATACACATATATAAACACACATATGTACACATATATAATATACACAAATACATACACAGAAATGTGAAACAATCTTTTACTTTTGTATTAGCCTTAATAACTAGTAATACATGACCTCCTCTGGGCCTAAGATTATAAATATTGTTCTCATTTGACAGAGGAATTACCTTGGATAACCTGTTTCCACATAAGGTTTTATGGTCTGCTTTCCAAATTGTACAAATTACTCTGAAGTGAAAGTCACAATGGAAAAGTTCCAGAATCACATTCTTGGCGCTGGAACACAATGCCTTGGTTGTTTGCCAACTTTCTTTGGTTCATTGTTCAGAATAGTTTGTAAAAAATGTTTATATATGTCTATATTGAGCACTAGCTCCACTGTGTTCTCCTTTAAATGTATTGCTGGCAGCTTCCAAGGTAATTTGGGAAGGAAAAGATCAGTATCAATTGAATAATTCATTTGTATCTAGGAGATCTCGTAGTATCCTAAATACATGATTAATTTGTATCACAGAGACTCCATCTGAAATGTGTGGTCAGAAAGCAAAGACATGAACTAAGACTTATAGGAACTTGCTGATAGAAAAAGATGCTACTGCCAATTTATGATCTTACCAGGGTAAATCGTTCGATGCCTCGAAGTTTCATTGCAAGCATCATTAAAAAAAAAATCATTTAGCATTCCATACAACATTCTGGGCATTTAAACACAGTGCTGTATAAACAATGCAAGGAACATATATTCTAATATTAATACACCTATAGAAATTATAATACAGTATTACATTGAAATAGCATAAAATATGATTATGTAAAGTTCACTCAAGAATGCAAAAATGTTTTACTGTTAGGAAATCTGCTTATCTACTTACATAACTCATCATATTAATAGGATGAAGAAAAATATGTAACTCAAGAAATTTGATAAAATTTCATAACCATTTCAGTTAAAACTTATTAAAGTGGTCATCTATTTTTCTTAATAGGATAAAACTAATAAAATTCAAGTAATGTCTTACATCACACTAGAAGGATTATTATAAAATAATGAACAAAACATGAATTTACTCTCGTCATCATGTTTTAACATCATTCTTCAAAAGCTCACCAGTCCATTAGAAAAGAATAAAAAAAGGAAGCGGTATAAGGACAGAAAAAAATAAGGCACAATTGTCAGTATTTTATTTTTTGATTCTATGTCTATAGATCCCAAGATAATCAACCAGGTGGAGGAAGGACTGTTAGAACTACTCAGAGTTCAGCAAAAATAAGCCATTTAAAAATTAATTTACAAAACTATTTTTTATTTTATTTTGACAATAATCCATTGAAATATATTGGAAACAAAGATAAAACGTTCAAAGAAGAGCAAGAAATGCATGACATCTTCATGAATAAAACTATAAATGTTTTCTTGAAGTATATAAAATAAGACTTAATATATGGACAGTTGGTTTTCCAAAGATGTCAGATTGTTTTTAATGAATCTATGTTAAGTCAATCCTAGTGAAAATCTAAAGATTCTTTGTTTATTTTCTAGAATGTGATCAAATGATTCTAAAGTTGATGTGGAAAGGAAAATATCTGATTATACACAAACATCTGAAAAATATGAATGTTGAAGGAAATTTTAAAATTCATTGAAAAGCCATGGTAGTCAGAAAAATCTGGTACTGAAATAAATATAAAGATATAGGGGAATTTAAATCTACTATTATGCTCCCTTAGTGCATACTAAACAGAAGCATCATTTCCTGGGCATGGTTTTTAATCACTTTATTCCCATTAACCTTGGTTCCATAAGCAAGCAAAATTCACTGGAAAAATTTACAGTTCTTGCTCTTGTATTCAACAATGTATTTTTTTTTTCATAGGGATGGACAGGTTATATGAATGCAAAAAAAATCACTTTTTAGTGTCAAAGGTGCTAACTCATTAGTTCTAATTTCCTATAAACATTTATAGATTTTGCTGCTATTTACGTGTTTTATAATTTTCACATATTAAAAAAGTTATATATATATAAAGAACACATATTTAGAGACAAATGAGAAAATATAGATCTTTACCCACACTAGACATAATTCTTCTTTTTCATCATTGGCAATCTGATGGACTAAAATTAATATCTCATCTTAAAAATGTTATATTTAATTACTAGTGAGTTTGAAATTTTGTCTTGTGTTTATGGACTACTTACATTTTCCTGTGTGGATTGAATATTTATATTTGTAGGTTGTTTTTCTTTCTAATCTGGGTTTATATTTTTACAAATTGATTTATAAAAGTATATGTTCATACTAAAGGTATTAGGCCTTTATCTTTCAAACATGTTACAAATGATTCCCCATATTGTCATTTGACTTTATTTAAAATGCATTTCATCATAGAGAAATTGTATTTTTTATGTAGTCAAACCTGTCGATCTTCCCCTGAAAGTTGGAACAATAGAAAATGCAGTGGAGGAAATGAATGCAGAATATTTGTTGACAATTATGGAACAATATTATTCTCCTTGAAATATTAGATATTTTAGTAGTTTGTTTGTTTGTTTGTTTTTGCCATGATTAACTCCTTACATGTCTTACATTTACCACAGTATCACTAGCTTTCATTTAATTTCTTTTCTTGGTTTGCATATTTTTGTTTGCTAAACAACAGAACTCCATGAAATGGGGCCTTAACTTTACTTGAATAAAAATGTTTATGTATAAGAACTTAAAAACAAATCAGTCAGTTTCACTTAATTCCTGAGAGGGCCTCAATAATAATGATTGTTTCCCTCCTATGCTAATCATAGGCAGCATTTCCCAAAGACTATGACTTGGAGCTTCTCCAGAGGTGACTGATAGGCCTATCCCCAACAAAATATTCTAGGGCCAATGAATCTCTGGGAAATTCTATATTAAACAAAGTTAAATATGTTTTTTTTTTTTTTTTTCTCCTCAGCATGACTCAGAGTCTTTAATATACTAGTATACACTATGACTTCCTCCCCAGTCAAGGGTATTCAAGGGTATTTTATTCAGGGTTTCTCAAACATAGTGAGCCACAACCCGTTTTCCTCAGAGTCGTCAGGAATACAGGCCCGGGGATCTTTGCCACATCTTAAGGAGTCTCTGCTTCAAACACCACCCGATCAGAGAGATTTTCCCCTGTTCCCACCTAACTAACCTACTGTCAAACCCACATCAATTTCTACCCTCTCATTTCACTTTTTGTTTCATCAGAGAACTCAGTACCTGGCATTCTTACTGACTGTTCCTCACTTCCCCTTGGAATTTAAGGTCTATCAGAATTGAGGGCTGCTGTCTCCTTAGTGCCTGCCACATAGTAAATACTGAAAAACTGTTTGTTGCCTGTGTTTGTTTTCTGGCTTTTGGCCCCAAGTCCACAAGATGGCTCCCCTGCTTCCAGGCATCATAACCGTATTCTAGATAAAAATGGGCAAAAGTCATGTGCCTGCTGGGTCTGTCCTTTGTGTTTGGAAAACCACTGTTTTCCAAGTAGGTCTACCCTGCAGACTCCTAAATTGATCAGGAGCATGTCACGTGACTGCCACAGCTGCAAGAGGGGAATATTTTAACTAAGTTGCTATGTTAAAGGAAGTAAGAGTTCTGTTAATAAAGAAGGCTATGCTGGGCATTTTGTACACGACTCCCAGAAAGCTGTGATTGTCACAGCTTGGCTTCACTCTTGTCACTTGTTTGGCTCTCATAGGCATTTGAGTTTGCAAATTTGAACTAGAAATTTATTCAAGTCATTTGTCATCTTTAAATTTAATGATTTTATGATCTATACATCTCCAGAAAATGCCCCAGATTTATCTGTATGCAGATGATTTTCATGTGTTGAGTTTAAGGGGAAAAAAGCTTTCTTTTTTTCCCTCCCATTTAAAAATAAGTCAACACTTCTAGGTAATGGTCAGCTCTGCTCTGAAGTCATTCTTGGTCTTGTTCACTGAAGTAGAACAAATGCTCTGGAACAAGTAAGTGTCCCTCCCCTGGGATGGTTTGTCATGCAACCATCACGAGTCCTAATCACAGTCTCAGGACAATGATGACGCTGTCACTGGAAGGTCAGGAGAGGAAGCTGAGAAGCTCTGAAGTCTAAGCCAGAGCAAGAGTGACAAAGGACACATTTAAAAAAAATTAGACGCACACGCACAAAGAAATGAAGACACGTGAGGAAAACACTTTGTGAAATGTGTTGAAAATTGGAACATTTGGTTCCATAAAATATCCTGTCACCTTCTAACAACTTTCCATTTTGCTGCTTGATAAGTGACAAGTTTCACATTGCACAGGTGGCCAATTTCACTAAAAATAGTTTCTTGAGCCTTATCAGTATCATTTATCAGAAGCAGCAGGGAATGTTGCCTTGCACTGGAGACATTCTTTCTGGGGCTATCTGAACTCCTGACTGGTCACCGGACTTCAGGATGGGCTAAGATGAGATGAGGACATTTGTCAAGTGGCTGCTAAGTGGGAGGCATTATAGGAGACATCTTCACATTTGTCATATTATTTATTTTTATTATAACCTTTTTAAACATACTACAAAAGAAGAAATGGAAGCACAGGGTTTAGATGTAGGCAAATTATTTGAATCTGCTGGTTTCTCTTTTTCTCTAAGCTTATTGCGATTGGACTGGGTGACACTCTTTTTCATTCATTTAAGACTAATTTTCAACAAGTGTCTTAACTTCCTGAAAATTTGGTTTCCTCATTTGCGGAATGGAGATAGGAATAGCTGCCATACATCCCTCGCTGGGTTTGCATAAAAATAAAATGAAATAATATGTAAAAGTGTTTTTTATTACTGTCAACAATATGTAAAATTAAGTTTGTTTTAGAATTTTCAATTTATGTTCTTATGAGGTTTTCACAAAACAATCTAGAATTGCATTTTTGTTTATGATATGAGACTAGAGGGTGAAGACATTTTTTTTCCCAGTAAGTATATCCAGCTGATGCACCATTATTTTTAAATTAATGCCAACCCCTTCCCACTGTTCTGCTGTGTCACCTTTGCAATAAGTAAGGTGACATATAGCTGCAAGTCTGTCTTAGGACTCTGTTCTGTTCCATTAGTCTGTCTAGCCTTGTTTCACTGCCACATTGTCTTAATTATTATAAATTAAGTAAATAGACAGCTTTAAAATAATTATCGATGCCTAGAAGTGTTAGACTACTAAATTTATTCTTTTCTGGATGGCCCTAGTTATATTTGGACCTTAACAATATTCAGTTTTCCAATCCATGAACATAGAATATCACTCCACTTATATGGGACTTCATTAATTTATCACAATAACGTTTTGTAATTTCCAGGGTGGGAATCCCACATACCTTTTCTTAAATTTATTTCCATTCATTTTTAAAAGTTTTTGTGAATTTTTTAAATTTTAAATATCATTTTTTAGTTTTTCCAAGTGGTATATAGAGATACATTGTGCTTTTTTATATTGACCTTGTATCTAGTACCTTAGTAAATTTACTTATTTATTTCAGATGTTTGTCAGAAGATTCACTTAATCTTTTTAATTTATACATCCATGTTATACATGAATAATCATAACTTTATTTTATTTCTTCATTTCTAGTCCCTGTG
Source organism: Colobus angolensis palliatus (assembly GCF_000951035.1). NCBI lineage: Eukaryota > Metazoa > Chordata > Mammalia > Primates > Cercopithecidae > Colobus > Colobus angolensis. The sequence goes on along the minus strand of NW_012116599.1, from coordinate 5,638,133 downwards.
ACTTTGGTTTTGTATTCTTGTCTTTTTGCACTGCCCAGAACCTGTAGCATATTTTGGAATAGAAGTGGTGACAATAGGTGTCCTTGTCTCATTCTCAATATCAAGGGGAATATTTGCAATATTTTATCAATAAGTATCAAGTTTGCTTAGGTTTTAAGAAGAGATATTATTAGATTTAGGATAGTCCATTAGGATCCTAGGGTGCTGAGATAGTTTTTAACCATTTAATCAAATTTTTAAAAATCTCTGCCTCTCAAATGTGGCTGGATAGCTACATATCATCAAACATATGTTGGGAGTTTGTGATGTAGAAGATTCAAACAGGCAAGTAGAAACTATAAACGAGGAACATGCATTTCTGGAATGAAAAGATCCACCAATGGATTTGCACAGTGAATTTTAAAAAGCCCATTCCAGTGCACATCATTATGAGATTTTAGAATAGAGATTTTAACCATTTACAAAGAAAGAAGAAAAAGACATAAATAACAAGGAAACATAGAAGCTCAGGACCAGACTGTCTTTAGATTTTCTAAGAGCACCATGGGGGAAAAATAGTAAATAAATAAATAAAACGATCACTTCAAAATCTTCAAGAAAAATTATTTTCTCCTAGAATTCTGTATCTTGACAAATATCAAGACAGTAAGAGGATAGAATAGAGATATTTTCAGAACTGCAGTCCCCCAAAATTCACTTAATTTCATGGGATCTCACCTTCCATTCCTCCATCATGCTTTCTCCCTCTTTTCCACCAAAATTATGACAGCAGTGCCTCAAATATGATTCTTTTGTGAAATTCAGTAAAAAATGATTTACTGGAAAAATTAAAGTTTTATCAAGACATAAGCACACACATTAAATTACATTCCAATAAATACGATCTGAACAAATCTAACATCGGGAAAACAGGGTCTCAACATCTGTATGTGTTGTTCATTGAAAGTGAGTGTAAATTAATAACAGGAGGAAAATTGAAAAATTCACATATATGTGGAAATTAAACACACTCCAGAACAATCAAAAAGTAAAAGAAGAAATCAAAGTGGAAACTTAAAAATATTTTGAAAGAAATGAAAATGGAAACTCGACATACTAAAAGTTGTTCAATGCAGCAATAGCAGTTACAAGAGGAAGGGTTATAACTGCAAATGCCTATATTAAGAAATAAAAAATAATCTCCAATAAACAGTCTAGCTTTATACCTCAAGGAACTAGTAAAAAAAACAAACTAAGCTCAAAGGTAGCAGAAGGAAGAACAAATAAGGATTGAGTAGAAATTAATGAGATAGAAAATTAAAAGACAATAGAAAATATCAACAAAATGAAGAGTTGTTTATTTGAAAAGATAAGCAAACCTGTAGTTGGACTAACCAAGGATAAAAAGGGATAGGGCTCAAGTAAAAATAATTAAAATTGAAGAGGAGATATTACAACTGATATCCCCCAAATCCCAAGGATTGTAGGACTACGAACAATTTTGCACCAACAAATTCGGTGACCTAGAAGAAATGAAAAATTTCTAGAATCCTACTAAGTCTGAATATTGAAGAAATAGAAAATCTGAATAGTTCAGTAACAAGTAAGGGGATTAAATTGGTCATCAAAAACCTCCCAACAACAACAAAAAACCAGGACCAGATGGCTTCACTGACGAATTGCACCAAAAATTTAAAAAAGAATTAACACCAAATCCTTGTCAAACTCTTCCAAAAACAGGGAACACTTCCAAACTCATTTTATGAGGCCAGCATTACACTGATACCAAGGCCAGACAAGGACACTACAAGAAAAGAAAATTACAAGCCAACATCTCTGATAAATGTAGATCCAAAATTCTCAACAAAATACTAGCAAACTGCATTCAACAGCACACCGAAAGGGTCATACACATGATCAAATTGAATTTATCTCTGGTTTGCAAAGATAATTCAACATATGCAGATCAAGAAATGTGATCTTCCATATTAACAGAATGAATTTTAAAAATCATGTGATTATTTTAATAAATGCAGAAGCAGCATTTGACTGAATGCAACATCCTTTCATAAAAAAAGTCTCAGCAAATTGGGGATGGAAAGAATTATCACAACCTAATAAAGGCCTTATATAACAAGCTCACAACTCACATGATGCCCAATGTTGAGAAGACGAAGGCTTCTTTTCTAAGATCAGGAACAAGACAAGGATGTCTACTCTCATCACTTCTATTCAACGTAGCACTGGAAGTCCTAACCAGAGTAGGCAAGAAATAAAAGGCATTGAAATCAGAAAGGATGAGGTAACATTATCTCTGCACATGACATGGTCTTGTATATAGAAAAACTAAAGAGATTTCATTTTTAAAATGAAGTAACAAATCGAGTGAAGTTGCAGGTTAGAAAAACAACATACCACAATCAGTTGCATTTCTATATACTAAGGGAAAATGATATAAAAAAGAAAAAACCCTTAACGGTAGCATTAAAAAGAGTAAAATAGTTCGGAATAAATTGGACCAAGAAGTAGAAAGATCTGTATGTACACTACAAACTAAAGCATTGATGAAAGAAATTGAAGACACAAGTAAATGGAAAGAGATCCCATGTTTACAGATTGGAAGAATTTATATTTTTAAGATGTCTATATTACATAAAACAGTCTATAAATTCAATGCAATCTCTATGAAAATCCCAATGGTGTTTTTCACAGAAATTAAAAAAAAAAAAAAAAACAATTCTAAAATTCATATGGTGGAACCACAAAAGGCCCAGAGTAGTCAAAGCTATCTTAAGAAAGAACAAAGCTGGAAATATAACACTGCCCAGTTATTACACTTGAAAATTGTAGTTGCTGCACATTTGTAACTTAAAGTTTTTACTGAAATAGTAATCCCTTATTTTAAACATCTGTATTTATAATGAAATAAACACTACATATATGAATATTTAATGTTTGTAGTGCCACAGATGTGCTTGCTTTTTGCTTGTTCATTTATCCATTCTAGGTTGAATTGGTTACAACAGTATTCAAGGGAAAAATGTATATCTAAAATGTTTCTATCTTTTTAAGAATTACATTCATAATAGAAAAACTGGTTTTCCAGAATATGTGACAAAAACTAAGGAAGAAATTTCAAAACAGTTTCAGCATGCTCAGGATAGTCAGTTTTACTTTTTATTTAAAATGAAGCAAATGATGCTGTAATTTCAACAATCATTTTCAATCTTTCACCAATAGACAGTTACAACAATCTATGCCTTAAAATATAAATTTTTTGTTTCCAATGAAATAACAAGGTTCTAGACTCATGAATGTCCTGCTGCCTTTTTTGTGATATAAAATAAAGATTAAAATATTCTATCAAATTTGTGAGGTGTTCAGTGTTAACTTTTTCAGATGTATAATATCAAGATTACCTTCTACATTTCAAGATTATTGAAAATTGTGTTAAATTATGAAGTACATATCATAACAACCTGCAAAAATTCTCTAACTTGTAAAGTTTTCCATTGCCTTTCAATCTGATTTACCACTGAAAAGTATGTTACATTCCTTCTTCACGTAGTCGTCAGATAATTAGAAATATCAGTGATATTAAACACATAAGCAAATTTGTAAAATTTGTGTTCCATTTATATCTTTAAATTTGGGGACCCAACTAATTTCTTCTTTTTCAGGAGCACCAGAGTTGATTCCCTATTTCAATTTAGTCTAGAGTGAGTTTTTTCCCTTGACAACAATTTTACTTCAGCATACAAAAAAGCTGTTTGCAATTACTTTCCTTATTATTCCATAATTAGTAGAATAAGCGGAATATAATACATTAACCTTACAGCTGATAGCTTTTTTTTGGCAATAAGATGTTTTGAGTAAAAGATGCTATGTCATTGACAGACATATTGATACAAAATGTAATATTTTATAGTTTATATTCCAGACTGCAAACCTAGGTAAATTATTTTCTGCACTGGAAAAGCTTTCTTCAATTTTCACATATTTTTGAATAATTACTATATTAGCCATATATGACCAATTCTCAACTTGTACTAAAAAGTTTTATAAAAGAAAATACTCGCTGGGTTGATTTATTCCAAGTTAGAATTTGCTATGTGCTAATTGAGAACATGGCCCTTGATCAAATGTGTGCATGGAGTAGCACTATCAAAGTATTATAAAAGCCTTCGAATGCTTACTATTGATTTCTAGATCCCTCTCATCACACAACGATGATAGTCTGTGGACCAGAAATGGTTTGCAGACTCTCTAGTCTGCACACTGTATTAGACGATGTATTCCACCAAGACAAGGAAGCAAAGGAAGAACAAGAAAGACCAGACCTAAGAGAATCCAGAGTAAGGGAAGTTAGAGAACAGCGACTGTTGAGTAGACATAGAGAGCAATTTCCAGATTGGGCAAGGACAGAGGACCAGGAAGAGCCTACAAGGAAAAAAGAAAAACAATTGAACTGTTAGCTTCCCGGATGCGCTTGGCAATGTGACAAGGTGAATTCATGGGTGTTTTTAATTCACTTGGAGAGCTTGGGAAGCATTAATTACAATGACAAAAAGTCATGAAAGCAAACAAATAGATATGATTATTAGCTGCAGAAAAAATGAAGTAAATCATGCTTCAAATGATCATCACAAAAGTATGACATAACTGCTGGAGGATGTAGAGAAAGGGATTTGAGGATGAGGGATGTAAGGATGCTTCTTGTTCTGTTTAGAAATTCAGTAGATAACACCTAAAAATTATAAGTCAAGAGGTAACAGGAAAAGTGTGTTATTTAGAATTGTGGAAGCATATGTCTGACTAAAGAATTGTCAGTAGTTACTTCTGATGAGAAGCAGGCCAGATTAAAGTGAAGTCAGAGACTTTTGATTTCTAGATAAGGTTCCTAAAATAATTTGATAAGGAAAAATCTGTATATGTATAAAATAACAATGAAAATTGCTAGTCTAATTTAGTATTTTTATTTTTAACTTTATTGAAATTTTGATCTACAAAAATATGTTTCACACAGGATTCTTTTTGCTAAGTATATGTACCTACCAATCTCTATAAACTCTTTAAAATTAAACTCAGTTATCATAACTACATCTAATATTCTAATGTAATTTTGAGCCATTCTTAAAACTTCTAAAATTTTATGTGAAGAATAAAATAATTCCCACACCATTCATTTTTGTGTTTAAAGTTCAAGGATTTTTATATTTTAAAGTTTCAATACGGGTGATTGTTTTTTGTGCTTATGACTAAAAAGTGGCTTAGAAGACTTCAAACTATCTTTTTAGACATTCATCTCACCTCTGAGCAGAGAAACCCCTGCCCCGTAGAGAGAGAAAGCATTTGTACAAATTTCAACCAAGAAGAAATGAGGTTAGAGGGGAAAGTATTTGGCAATGATAAATTTTAGATCTTGCCAGAATGATAGTTATTGTGTTTTAAGTTTGTAAAATTTCATATTGCCATGCTTAGTATAAAATACGGTGATGTTCTTTGGGTATATACGTTGAATGTTGTATTAAAACAGGTGAAAGCATAGATGAGCTTGGTTTCATCAACTACTGACATATCCTGACAATATCTTTTTCATGATTTCTTTTTCTATTATTATTTTAATTATAAAGATAATGCCAAGATAAGGCCAAGAGCTTAAACCTAAAATGAATTTCATTCTGCTCAGTGACCTAAAACATCTCCCTGGGACATTCTTACTTCAGTCATATAACCCTTGTTTGCTCTTTGGTCTTTGATGGCCCAAAATCTTTCAGTGCTTCTCATCCTTCTAAATGAAAAATTATTCTCTGACTGCAACTTAGGGTCTCTGAAATTCCCACTGGAAATGCTACCAGGGTATGTGGATAGAGAGATACCTGGAGAAAAACACATGAGAAATTGCCTTGAGTTATTCTGGAGCAAAATGAAACTTGTGCTTGCAATGGAGAAGAAGTTGCTTTCTTGCTCAATCCCTAGGCTCAAAGTAAATTATACCCTCTATCTGAAGATTCACCATAGGGTTCACACTGACCTGGAAAAGCCAGGGGGAAAGAGAAATAATGGTATAAAGCCAACTCATGACATGAGTTTTTCATTCCCAAAATGAGTGTGCAGTTGAAATCAGGTTAATATGAATATCAGGGTCACAGCATGGCATAAGGAGGCTATGTAGAAATGCAAGGGCAGAATGACCTGCTTTGCTTTGGTGATGGCAGATAGATTAATCTTAGGCTGCTTTGGCAATATATTGTGATTATGAGACCTTCTTCTCTACTAGCTACTTCCTCAAGGTGCTCCTTAGTCCTCTGTTTCTATGGAGTTCCCAAAGGTTCTGGGTTCAGATTCACAATCCAATTCCTACACCCTTGTTGTAAGTAGCCACAGGGAGTAGAGCAAGAGAGATTTTAAGGACTGATTAGGTCCTATTTGATTCCAAGTCTTTCAATTACTCCAACCCACAGTTGATCTCATTCCATCTCCCCCAATCCACTATTGAAGGTTCAGTTTCCAGAACCACTTCTTCGGCCCTATGGAGGGAGTTTGAACTAGCTTCAACCATGTCCAGGGTAGGTAAGCATTGCCATCCTTTTTCTCTGGGAAGCTCCTCAAGGCAGTGAATTAAATCCCAGACCTCCACTATGGTTTCTAGTTATCTTTTATCTCAGGCTCTAAATTTCCATGACCTGTCCAATACACTAGGTATACTAGGTTCAAAGGTTTTCTTGGATTTTTCCATTTAAATATTAAGAGGAGTCTCAAATGTAAAATGTTCCAAACTGAAATAATGATTTATGATGCTCCAAACTCAATCTCCCTATCTGTTTACTTTCATTATCGGTGATAATTCCCCTCTCCTCAATCAACTAAACTAGAAATAGTGGTATTTTCTTTGATTCCTACTTCCAAACTTTGTTATTCATGTGACTTAATCACCAACTCTTGGTAATTCTTACTCTGTCCTGTTTCTCCCATTGATTTATGTGGTCATATCCCTCCCCTACTACTGAAATCTGCCTTCCTACTCTGCTCATCCTGCCCCCAGCCTTGTCTCCTTCCTTATTCTGCTGGTGCAAGTCACAAATAGAATAATTAAAGTCTTTCAATGTCCCCTGATTGCCTCAGGATAAAATTCCTTTTCCTTAGCATAGCATGAAAGGCTTTTCTGATCTGATTCCTGTCTCTGTTCCACAGGATATCTCTTGTTCTACTCAACCATTCCCTTTACATTAATGCCTTGACAATGCTAAACTTCTTGTGTTGTTGAAGAATGCCTCTGTGCATTGTTTGTGTTCTCCCCTGTAAAGCCTTCTCTTCAGTCCATCTAGCAGATATCTAATCCTCCCTAAAAGGCTATTCAGGCTTCATCTTCTTGTGGGTTGGTCCCACACACAGAATCCCTAAGACAGTCTAATCTTATTGTCCCACTATGTCACTTTCCTATGTCTTGTTTACTTCTCAGTCCACTGTAATCTGGCTTGTGCTTTCACTATTCCTCTGAAACTACTCTTGCCCAAACCCAAAATGACGTTCAATTTGCCAAATCCAATGGCCATTTTTTGGAGCTTAGCTTACTTGGCCCAAGTGCTATGTTTGATACTGTGAATTCTGTCCTTATCTGGGAGATCTTTCTACACGAATTGGGTTGTCAGATCTCCCATGCTCCTGATTTCCATCTCTCTCTCTCTCTGACCAATCCTCTGTCTAATTTCCCTCTGTTTACTCTCTTTAATTTGTAGTGTTTCTTGGGTTACATTCTTAGCCTACCAACTTACTTACCTCTCTGATCTTACCCACTTTTATAGATCTTAGACTTATAAACCAACAGCCTATTAAACTATTTCATACAAAAGCCCAAAAAGAACTTCCAATCCAACATGCTAAAAACTGAACTCATCTTTGCCCTCTAAGACCTGACTTGCTATTCTGTTCCTTGAGTTTGTGAAACAAAATTCTGTCTTATAATCTGAAATAGAAACTCAAGATTTTTTTTGATTTCTCACATTTCCAGAATCCCTAATCAATCACAAAGTCTTATGGATTTTTTCCCCAAATGTCTGTTGACTCTGTTGTGCCATTCTATTCTGTATTGCTTCTTTTTAGACTACTGTTGCAGACTTATAATTGGATATGTGCTCTTCCTACACTTGTTCAATCCCTCCTCCCCATAGCTGCCAGAGTAGTATCTTCCCAGCATATAATTGTCCATGTAACTCCCTTGCTGATATGGTTTGTCTCTGTGTCTCCACCCAAATCTCATCTCGAATTATAATCCCCACATGTCAGATGAGGGGCCTGGTGGGAGGTGATTGGATCATAGGGGTGAATTTCTCCCTTGCAGTTCTCATGATAGTGAGTGAGTTCTCATGAGAGCTGAAGGTTTAAAAGCATGGCACTTCCCTCGCGGCTCTCTCTTCTGCCACCATGTAACATGTGCCTTGTTTCCCCTTTGTCTTCTGCCAAGATTGTAAGTTTCCTGAGGCCTCTCCAGCCATGTGGAACTGTGAGTCAATTAAACCTCTTTTCTTTGTAAGTTATTCAGTCTCAGGTAATATCTTTATAGCAGTGTGAAAATGGACTAATCCACTTGCCAAAGCCTTTTCAATAATTTCCTCTTGTCTGCAGGACTAAACTCCATGCTTCCTGACAGCTCCAATATAACTTGATCCCTATCATGCTTTCTGTTGTCTCCTTTTACCATCTACTTTCCACTTAATCAGCATCCACACTGACCCACTTATAATTATCATACCCAACATGATGTTCCTTGGTTTTATGTTTTTGCTAAGTATCAGTACTTCTCCCTGGAGTGCTACATTCTCACATGTGTAAAATTTCTGTTTATCCTTGAAGAGTCAATGTTTCTCTTCCTCTCACTTTTACTTCAAATCCTATAACATATAACTACAGATTGAGTTACTGTATTCTCTTCTTTGCTCCATGTTCTTTTTCTCCATAGAAGACTCATTTCAGGCCCATCTCTTCTCTCCTAAGATCTGGCTTCTGAAATTATCCCTTGCTATTGTCCAAAAGCATGATCTCCAGCTCCATTGGATATTTCCCTTCAGCTTCCAAATGTGTTCTTCCTTTTCAAGTGCTTTTAAAGTCTTTCCTTGATTCTACTGTCATCTATTTTCTTTCTTTTATCATCCACAAAAGAAAGAAGAGTAGGCTACATCTGCTGCTTCAATTATGTCACCTTCTACTTATTCTTCAGTCTGTTGTAATGTCACTTCAAATAGCAGCACATAATTGAAACTGCTGTCTCTAAGTCACCAATACTCTGCTGACTTTAAAGTCAAGGATTGTATTGTCCTTATCCTATACAATCCCTCTGAAGTAATTGCGCTTAATGCACATTTCTCTTCTCTGAAAATCTTTTCAATGTGGTTAATCTACAGTGCACCATTTTACTTTTCCTCCTGTATCTACTAACACTCTTTCTCCTACTTTTCCACTTATTCCTCTTCTGTTTTCCCCATATGCAGGAATGTCCTAAAGGAACAATCCACTTTCCTTTTCTCATTTTTTATGTCGTCACTTCAATCATCTCTTCTTTATCGATAGAACTCAAATGCATATTTTAAAACTTACCTCTTTCCCTCTTCTGCATTTCAGATCTATCATCTATCTATCTATCTATCTATCTATCTATCTATCTATCTATCTATCTATCTATCTCTATCCTTTTTTCTTTTTCTTTTTTTTTTTTTTTTTTGAGACAGAGTCTTGCTCTGTCACCCAGGCTGGAGTACAGTGGCGTGAACTCAACTCACTGCAACCTCTGCCACCTTGGTTCAAATGGTTCTCCTCCTCAGCCTCCTGAGTAGCTGGGATTACAGGCACCTGCCACTCCGCCTGGCTATTTTTTGTAGTTTTTAGTACAGACGGAGTTTCACCATCTTGGCCAAGCTGATCTTGAACTCCTGACCTTGTGATCCACCTGCCTCGGCCTCCCAAAGTGCTGGGATTACAGGAGTTAGCCACCACACCCAGATCAGATCTGTATTTCCAATGACATCTCTCACATTGAAAAAGTATGAAAAGGACCTAATAAATCCTTATCTTGTTTCTTTCTTGAATGACCCATTCTCTTGTGTCCCCTGTATTGATCATGTTTTGGAGCCTTAAATTCATCTTTGAAATAGTCTTTTCTCCTCATCTTCTATACCCAGGTGATCTCTCAGTGCTTCCAATCCTATCTCCATACAGTCGTTTCCTCTTTTTTGTTCCTGTTGCCATGGCACCGGTTCATAATCTCTCTTTTAAGGTTTTTAACTAGATGCTTCATTGGTGTCTCTTCTCTCCAATCCATTTTCTATGTTGCCATCATTACTCTTTCTAAAAGTTTAGGTCTGTTTACATCATTTTCCTACATACAAATCTGCTTTCTTTTCTGATTGCTAATAAAATAAGGTTAAAATATTTTTTTTAAAATTGTAAACCCCCTCATAGTTCACACCTTAGCATCATCATAATTTGGATCAGTCTCTTTTTCCAGACTTCATTTTTCCAGTCATACTTCAAAATTATTAAAACACTAGTTGTAGAGAAATCTGCACTCCCATGTTTATTGCAGCATTATTCACAATAGCCAACGTACGGAATCAACCTAAGTGCCCATTAATGGATTAATGGATAAAGAAAATATGACATATACACACAATGGAATATTATTCAGCCATTAAGAAGAATGAAATCCTGTCATTTGCAGCAACACAGATGGAACTGGAGGCCGTTATGTTACATGAAATAAGCCAAGCCAGAAAGACAAAGATTGTTCTCATTCATATGTGGGAGCCAAAAAGTGGATCTTATGGAGATGAAAATAGAGAATAGATTGGTGGTTACCAGAGAGTAGGGGGAAATGGGGAAAAGCCTAACTGTTCTAGACGTTGACCTGCACAGCTCCATGTTACCTATTAGAAATAGTAATTAAGCACTTGCTCTATGCTGGATTCTATGTTATGTAGCAATGATGTAAAGATGAATAAGACAAAAACTTCTCTTAATTTTCACAGTCCTAATGCAGAAAAATAATGAAATATAGTGTGTTAGATGCTATGCTAGAGGAAATATAGGATTCTGAAGTATATACAGTAAGGCAGCTTGCCTCATGCTTATAATAATTAAGCACTTGCTCTGTGCTGGATTCTATGCTATGTACCAAAGATATAAAGAATAATAAGACCACAACTGTGGAAGTTGCAGTGAGCTGAGACCATGACCCTGCGCTCTGTCTCAAAAACAAAATAAAATAAAATCCTATTTCTATTGGGAAGAATTATTCTGGCTGCTGTGTGAAGGATAAAATGGAAAGACAGGACCAGAAGAAGTGAAAATATTTAGAAACAGTTGCTAAAATTCTTCAAAGCAGATTCTTTGTTACATGAACAGAGAAATGTGAACTGACTTAGAAAACAGGCATATAAAACAAGATTTCGTGATTGCTTTACTGTTGATGATGCAAAATTAAGTAGAATGGATGATGGCCAACAGGTAGGGGTTATACTGTCTGGAGCTCAGAAAAGAGATCAGGAGTGGAGATGCAGATTTGAGCTTCATTAGCATACAGGTTTATATAGCTGTGGAAGCAGATGAGATCACTCAGAGAGGGTCTGTAGAGTGAGTACAGTACCTAAGACAGGACCTGCAGCAATGCCAATATTTTAAGCATTGTCAAAAGAAGAGGACTAGGTGGTCCTAGGAAACTCAGAGAAGCCATTGAAATTAGAAAAAGTTGGAAACGTCAAATGCAGCCAATGGTGGAAATAGGAGTTACATTTAAAAAAATTGGAGTTAGCCTTGAGGATATCATTTGTGAGTTTGGTGAGAGCACTTTCAGTGGAAGGTTGAGATGGAAGCTACATTGCTTTCTTCATTTACCTATTGTTAGGTCCCTCCCTTGGACAGGCCACCTTGGCAACAGCCCTAGCCTTGCCTTTGGCACTGGAGGTAGGGAGGTACAGAGACCACGGGCCACTACACTTTACTCCTCTCTTGGAGCATTATTACAAGGCAACTTTGACATTTCTGCCTCTATTGATGGTGCCAACTATCTTATAAAAGAAGGCAGCAGCAAGGCTTCCTTTCAAGTGCGATTGTCTTGGGCTCGCTGCCATTGAGGGTTGGCACAGACCCTCTTCTATCTCCACTTTATTGAAATTCTATTCATTTTCAAGAGGCAGGTCAAATGTTACTTCCTCCTAAAAATGTCCTCACTTCAACAGAGAATTCTCGTTCCTCTGTGTTCTCAGAAGAACCATAAATGCTTTTATAAATTCAAATTTATTTGTATAAATTCAAAAAGCATTTAAAACTTTGCTTCATAGTTACATACATAGCTCTGTCTTCCCCTGTTTGTATCCCAGATTTTATCTAGTAAGTTGAGATATTTAATCCTTGTTTATGGAATTGAAGTGTTTACATGCCATGGTTTGCCTGATCACAATAAATTATTTTGAAAGTTCAGACTTTTCATGAAGGAGGAAATCTTTTCATGAAGGAGGAATAGCTTTTCATGAAGGAGGACTACATTTTCACAGGGAAAAAAAATCTATGAGACAATTGAAATCACTTTTGCTCTGTTTCATACTATGAATACTTCTTCATGTATAGCTCTGAAGTTGGAGCTCTAGTCTTTGTATTGTGAGAAAGACCTAGTGAATACTTCCTTGAATGGGGGGAGCAAATTGGACTCAATATTTTGTGACTATCGTCTGTGGGCAGACGATCTGAAAAATGCACAGTAATCTTGGGTCTGCCTGTAAATTAGATTTGCTTTGGACAGTCAGCTATATCGATATAACAAATAAGTGACTTGCTACCGGGGTGATGGTCTACTTTGCAATCTTTACCTTCAAGGACATATTGGAGCTGAATAAGTCATAAAATTTTGCTCCTAAGGAGAGAAATTCTAAGCTTGTGACTAAATGAAGTTTACATTTCCTGCTGATCTTATGCCTTTTAAAAATATAATTTTATTTGTATGGTCTCAAATCTGGAAGAGTCATGTTTGGTACTTTAAGCTGATTATTGCCAATGTGATATTGAATTTGTAACATGTTTTCTCTGTAGTAGAGAAATATTTGAAATATGTATCAATTCTCAAGTCTTAAATGAATTATCAGGGTCCTTGAATGTAATAAAATCTGAATACCAATGAGAAATATGTGAGTTTACAAAGTAGGCTTAGCCTTAAAGAAATCATGAATTTCTGAACTTTTTTCTTTCTTTCCAAAATACTGCCCTTCGATGAGCAAACTGATATTTGGCAGAGGATTTGATGAAAATAAGCAATACTGGAAAGTGCTAAGAACTCTTGAATTGTGCCCATGCTTTAATTGTTATTTGACTGCATTCCTCTTCCCACCAGACAGAGCATATAGCAAATGAGGTATATCAAATGCATAGTTGTAATTCATCAATTAGGTAGACTTATAATGCTGCATTTTCAGACTCAATGAAAATGCCCAAGCTGATCAATAGCTTAGTCAGTAGAGTTGATGCTAATATAATAGAGTGGTTTTTTTTTTTTCTTTGAGTATATTTATGGAAGCAGAGTAAGGAGCAAACTTTATTTCTTATGATAGCAGGGGTAGGATATCCTCACAGATGCGAAAGGAGACATGAATAGAATTTATATTCTGTATTTTAGAGAGTGTGTGTACGTGTATGAGTGAGAAAGAGAGTTATTAAAATGGTTTAAATATCCTCAAGTGTTACACAAGGAGGAGAGAGTCATTGGAAAACAAATACTTGTTTTCTTGTTGGAGTTATAATCATGTATTTTAATGAATGAGTTCCCTGCCATTAATGCCTTTAGGCTAATATTAAGCAACATTGTAATGAAGTGAAATCATTTTTTCAAGATAACAATGAAACTTTGCTTATATCTTTTTACAGTAGAAAATAGCAATAGATATTTTGGCATTTTAAAACAGTTCATTGAGAGTTTTCCATGAATATATGATTTTTTTTCCTTTGTCTAAATTCACTGCCAAAATATTTGGGACTGGACACTTGGGGTACTTGCTTCCTCTTTGGGTGCAGGCCTTCTTCTCAATTCATGTAGTGTTGACCCAATAAATTCTGTCTGTTAGTGTCTGAATCCACATCCATCCAAAGTCAAAGAGAAAAAAACCTTGATGTTGGTGTCTACAGCTTCACTTCCTGCTTCATGGACTCCACTCTGGAGTGCCCTGTAAAGCTCCATCCTTTCATGAGGATGAGGCATTCCTAATTTCCTGTACCACCCTTCTCTGTACTTCAGATCAATTTCAGTCAGTTAGGGCTCATTGTGATTTTTATTTACTTGTACCTTTCTAATGTTTCTGCATTTTATCCAGGCTCCGATACATACGTGTATAGCTCTGTCCCTATTAGAGGATTTCCAGGCATCTGTGTCCAGGGGAGACAGCAACGGTCTCTTCCTGGCCTGTAGAAGTCATGGGCCCACACTTTAACCACACAAGCCTGTCTTCACTCCTAGGCCTGTGATGGACATTCAAGTCCCTGTGACCTAAAACCACCAGCAGCTCTTTTCTCCTTTAACTTTTGGTCCTTTCATAGTCCGTAGTTCTTCAAATAACTTTAATAGCTTCTCTGATCTGTGGTCTATACATTACATTAATCATCTTTCTGTCTCTACATGTATAGATATAAATCCTTTTAAATATTTCTTGGAAAGAGCAATTCATTTTTACTTTATTTGTTCCCATTATTCAAACTCAGACGTGTTCTATGGGACAAAGCAACCACTAGAGCCAATGTGGACCGAATAATAGGGTCTTTTCTCCTGTTTTAAAAAAATATGTGCACACAATTTTTATGGGCTTTACCTCTGTTACCATTGGGCACACAATTCTGCTGAAGCCACAGTTATTTTGCAAGTCAGCGAGGACTTCTCCAGCACTGGGTTGGAGTTACATTGGTAACTTTGCTCTAAATTCCCCCTTTAATGGAAAAAAATATGGATAGAAGGCGAGGAGCATAAATCTTACAAGTTGCTTTTCCGTGACCAGCCAGAACCAGCCCTAAATGAAGACACTGTATGCTGCTGGCGGCTGTACTCTCTTCATTCCGATTTCAGTAAGTATCTGGCAGCCACAGAAGCATTAGAAGGTAAAAGGGGATCAACCAGTTGTTAATCCAGTTGTGACTTTGGTTTGGGGTTCATTTCTTCAAACAGCCAAGTTGTGTGTTGTTCTGTGATTGAGTGCTTTTGTCCTGACAGAACTTTTCATTTTGTACCTTTCACCATTGTTTTTGGCCACGGACCAAGCCTCACATCTTCTGGTCACAGAATTCCTTTCTGCAAACTCCAGTGTAGGCCAAGGCCTCCGGGTAACATGAGACGCCTCCATTTCCCAGTAGACAGCACATTAAAGTGAGATCTGTTGGCCAGCTGCAGAGACAGGTGTTATTCTCTTTTAATTCACACCACCCCCATTTATTTGTCCTAAGAATTCCTCTTACAGTGTTGTTAACAAATGCTGAAGGAATTGGGCCGATTTTATAGGTGGTGGATTCTGGGATTAAAGTGCTTCACCTGCTGGGTAGTTTAGCTTCATGAACAATACTTTCAGATTTAGCACACATTCTTTTTGTTGTTGTGTTTGTTTGCCCTCTATTAACGGGCGAGAAGAGGCACAGTGCCGCTCAAAAGTCCACGACACAATGTGTTTACCGACTCAGATTCCATCTTCACTCTTTGAAGAAGGCTGACTCATGCTGCTTTCTGAGAAACTGGAGAAGAAAAGTAAATGCTATGATCATTGTCCCTTTTTCATCCATATAGCAGAGCCATGAAAACCTGCACTGATTGAGTCCTATCAAATTTAATGTTGGAAGCCCTAATCCAGATCATTTTTTATAGCTCTATTATGCAGATGGAAAAGGATCAAATATCACAGTGTTTACTACAGATTTTGCTGTTGTTTCAAATATGACTTTGAAGAGTTGTATGATTTTCACTGGAGAAGGAGCTTATAGGATGCGTGAGGGTCCAAGATGTGGTCTATCTGGTAGAAATCACCACGTTCAACTCTTACCTCTCCTAAGTGGGCAACTCTATTTCTAAGTTGCATGAGTTTGTTTGCCTTCCTGATCTGAAATTTAGCCATAAAATGCCCTCTTTGAGTGGCCTCAACAGTGTTTCAGAAGCAACCTGTCCAACCCTCTGGGTCGATTTGCACAGGCTTGGCTCACTGCTTTTTCTGTGCCTGAATGTGCTTCCATCTTTCCTTCTTCAAGGCCCAGCTTCTTAAATGCCTGCTCAGATGGGAGCTTCAGTGGCATGCAAAGGCATCAGTGACATCTGTTCAAGGGCTTTTCTTTTCTTTCCATTATTTTTTATTTAAATCCATTATCCTATAAACTCCAAGAGGACAGGAAAAGGGTCTTCTGATCCACCCTTGTGATGCCCCTGTCAGCTGTAACTATTTATTAAATAAATGAGAATACAATTTTCCAGCTCTGGAGATAAGTCTTGCATTTAGTTTGACAGAGTCACAAGTGCAAAAGGCTGGTTTCATTAATTTTATAGTGTCTCTCTTTCAGGATAGTTGACTGGCAGGATTTGAGGTGGATAGCAATATTTATTAGACGAAAGGCTATTGAATGCAAATTTCTATGTCATTAGCACAATATATTTTTTATTTTTAATTGACTTAGGTAATGTGTAAGTAAATGCTATATATCCAGTGAAACTATGAGATGAACAAAGTGACTATGAGTTCATATAATTTCTTTGTAACATTAAGAATTGTCTCTTTTAAGATGTTTGGATGTGACATAGGCCAAACAGGAGACAATATCTGGCTCCCTATCTTCCAGCATTCCCAGAAGCTGGTTTTTAAAGAAAATCAGCATGTTCTTCATTTAAATGCCCAAAGGCTGTTGTATCTGTGGACTCTTCCTCCCTTCCTTCAGGCAGGAAATCAGATAAGCCTGGATGGCAGCCAGACTTCAGAAATGGCCTCCTACCTTACTATTACTTGTGACTCTCTGAAGAGACCTGGGCCATTGCTATGTTTGCCAGTCCAGTGCTGCCCAACACACACTGCATTCCAACCATAAACATAATAAGGCATGCACTATGCATTTGATGTTCTTCCAGGCCTTGGTGTCGTTGCATGTGACATTTCCTCTGCCTGAGCTGCTTCCTGGCCTCTTCTTTTCCCTGTCGTCACCTGGTGAATCGCGACTTTTCTTGTAGCCCTGAAAATCAAGCACCTTCTTATCTGAGATAACTTCCTACCTTTTCTCAGCAGAGCTGGCTACTTCCTTCCTACTCGGTTTCTTGCCCACACCCCATTTTATAATGCATCATCTGATCTTTCTTCTACTCTTTGTTTGCTTTGGAATGTTTGTTTTATACATAAGCCATGAGTTCCTGGAAGGTGAGAACTGTATCTTACTCACCCTTGTGCATATAAGGCTTTCTTCACACCTTTCCTTTCCAAACTTCCTCCCCTTCTCTGTCTTGCAGAGTCCAAGACTCTGTAGGTGCTCAACTAATTTTGGTTAAATGAATAATTGAATAAATCTGTGAGGAGTAAAGAAAATCATACTGTTAATTGGTCTTGAAAGGTTTGGGAGGATAAAGACAGCCTCTAAACTCTGGGAGGGAGTCAACGAATGAAGGATAAGGAAGGGTCCAAACTTTACGGACTCATTCACTTGGACATAGTACAAATTGGTTACAATGGACTCATCAGACCTTTATGTGACTTTTCCCTTCCCATCTATTTATTACTACTGTTTTCAGAAGCGGCACATGATAAGTAGACAGTGTGGACAATTACTAGCATGACATCCCCCCCACTTCCCAGCAACTGGTGATCATGAACCATTTTATGCAGTGTTTTATATCTGCAAGTAAAATAAGTTTTACCTCTGCTTCAAAATAAAATCAGGCTTAATACACTGCTGCACCAAGATAAATATTAAAGAGCATTGTATTTGTTTTACTGTATGGAAAGTGGTGATTTTTGATTATGTGGTCTTTCTGGGATGATCTGTTTCATTCCTTCTGTTCTCAACCTCTGTGCACATCCAGCTGTGGACAAACAGTCTGGTAAGATTCTGAGTACTTTTTAAAATCCTCAAAACAACCAATTAAGAAAGATGCTATTAAATCCCAGTTTTACAGGGGAAGAAACTGAGGCTCAGAGAGGTTAAGTATGTTACCCAAAGGGCACACAGCTGTAAAGAGGCAAAACTGAAATTAGAACCCATTCAGTCTGGGTTGAGTCTGTGCTTTTAACTACCGTGATAAATGGTCTCTTCTTCAGAAGTTGACCCTGTACTGTGTGAAGGAAAATTTATTTACAGGGATGAAAACTGGGCAGCTGGTTCAAAGGATCCCTTGGAACTACTCCATAGAAGGATAAAGAGTAGAGACAATAATAAGCTCACTTGTAGTTTTAGACCCTGGTAAACTTTTGGATGCTCCTGCAACTTCATACTTCAAATGAAATAACTGAATATTTCCTGAAGTAAGTAACCAGCTCTCTAACTTGGCAGAAATCTCTAACTCCACTTAACTCATGCAGGGGGCCATGACATACAGCCTAAGTGCCCAGGAATTTTAAGTTAAGATGTATCTATGTAGTGAAACTTTGTGTGTGTGTGTGTGTGTGTGTGTGGTTGTTTTACCCTTTTCTTCCTGCTTGGAAAAAATTTAAATATTTAAAGTTATCTACAAATTGTAATATTTCCCTAGAAAGCAAGGGTCACAAAGATAAACATTAGCTGTCAGAAAAGCTTCATATCATCTGAGATGAAGGTGGTGCTTTTTTATTACAGTATCAGAGAAAAGCTTTCAGTGAAATTCAGTAATCCCTCACTTCTGATTCCATGTCTACTGAGATGTTCACATTTGAGTGCGGCCCTTGGTAAAGCACTGATTGCTGAAAGGTAGCTCTGTCCCATGGGAGGATTTAGAATGAGATCCAGTAGAAATTTTCTTTCAAGTTGAACGGAAAACAGAAAAGTGAGTGTTCTACGGAAAGCAGAAGTCTGGCAGCGATGGATTTGCCCTGTGAGTGAAAGTCTAGAAATGTGTGTCCTTCCCACACACATTTATTGTGTGTTTATTAAGAAAGTCCTGCAAGTTAATATCGCAGTACCTGTTTGAATACAGATAGAAATTCCTCGAGAGTCCGCAAATTAACTCTCAGTGGAAATCCTTACACCCACCAAATGATGTTTTTATATCTGTGTATTCATCAATCTAATAATTTTTTAAGAGATAGCGGTGTGTCTGTTCTATTGAGTAGAATACTATTGTTTTTCTTTTCTTTTTTGTCTTTTTTTTCTTTTTGAGATGAAGTCTCGCTCTGTCACCCAGGCTGGAGTGCAGTGGTGCAATCTCGACTCACTGCAACTTCTGCCTCCTGGGTTCAAGTGATTGTTCTACCTCAGCCTCCCAAGTAGCTGGAATTACAGGCATGCACCACTACACCCAGCTAATTTTTGTATTTTTAGCAGAGACAGGGTTTCACCATGTTGGCCAGGCTGGTCTCGAGCTCCTGACCTCAGGTGATCCACCCTCCTCTGCCTCCCAAAGTGTTGGGATTACAGGCATAAGCCACCGGCGCCCAGGCTGTTTTTCTTTTATTTGTAAATTTAGATATTTCTGAAGACAATATTAATTGACAGGGAAGTCATTATCCTTCTTCTTCGAATATGCCTGCATAAATCTATGGCATGAAATGCACACATTTCTGACAGGACTCCTTTAGTAATACTCTCTCAGTTTACAAGATGCCCTGACACCATAGCATGACTGGATGAATTATTCTCCAGACATAGCCTAATTTCCAATAGTCATATTTCTTAAATATTTTTGAAATTATTTTTAATAGAAATTTGTAAGATTATCAAATTCAGTATTTTTCTGATGGACAAAATTGTACCTGAACTGTCTTAAAAGTGCCACTTTTTATTTTTTAAAAGCAACAGAAAATCAAAGGCATTCATTTTATAACTCCCTAGTGTGGATCCTTCCTCCTGTTAACAAACTCAAATTTTTAGGAAGCTTGAATTCTTCCAATTCCATTTTAATGCCATTTTTCTCTCATTCTGTTTTCAGAGGCAATGAAGAACAGCTGGCCACCATTCTCTGTAATAATAACCTTCATATAGTTGAAACCCAAACGGTTTTGGACATGGTACTTACAAAAACATCTCCTTGCAAATGATGTAACCTATTTGGTATTTCCCCTGTAAATAGCTAGATTCCTTATAGCCGACCCTTCCAGCAACTATCAAATTTTAGCTCTGTTTAGTATAATGGCAAGCATTTTCTGCTTTGTCTATTCAGGAATGTCTTCCTAGGAGGTTTCACAATAAAATTTATTGTGTTTAATTTATGACGTACAATGTAAGAAGAATGGAATGCTTTTCTGTTAGGATTTGCATTGATAATGAAAGGTTACTATAGTGCTGGTCTGCTTTGACCAATTTTGCCAAATTCTGAAGAGAATGCCAATTAGAAGTCTATAATGCTTTTCACTGAAACAGACTGAGGCCAGTACCAGGTGATGGGGACCTGTCGCTGTTGGCCAGACTCTATTTTTAATTGGGAGAGAAGGCAAATGCTAGATCAAATGCAGTGTTTACTAAGTGACACCAATAATTCCAAGTCATAGCCACACCCCAAAAGAGCTGAGGAAGTGACTAAGTCCTTCTGAGGTCGTCTTTTCTATTAGTAGCAATGTAGCCAAAAGTCTGAAAACGCTCACATTTTGCTCTCTTTAGGAAAAGACAACATTGATTTTAGAGGTTTTTGTTATGGAGGCCAGGGGGATTTTTCCAGTGCAGCACAGAGAGAGCTGGGTTTGGATTGGGAAGCCAAACATTTCTTGGCGCACATTCCCTACTTGAATGGGATTCGTTTGCCCCCTCCTCACCTCTCCCCAACCCCCAGGCAGCTAGAAGCCCCACCTCCTCACTTGGACCATATGGGGAAGCTGGCTCAGTGGCTGTTATTCTACTGACTCCAAGTTCACGCAGCTGTTCATCCCCTGCTTAATGTACCGGTAATTACAGCAATGTGCTCTTCTCTTTCCAATCATGTAACTTTTACTAATGGAAAATGATTTGTTTTTAACAACTTCCATGCATTTCTTTCTCGTTTTAATAAGAAAGGGTGTCTTGCGGCATTGAGCGATTGAATTCTCTATAAAAAACAAAAGTCTCCATATGAGTTTCCAGCTCCATAGGAGGGCTCTGTGGGATTGGCCAAAGGTGGTGGGGAGACTTAAGTGGGTGTAACTAACTTGATATGAATAGGTCAGTTGGGAAACAAAGCAAGCTCATTGCCTTCTGCACATGGAGGTGGTGAAAGAACATTTTTTAAAAATGTGAAACTGGGAAGAATCAAAACTACGAATTGAGCTCTGCTTTCATGATCCAAACTCCATGTACTCTCAAAGAACTTTTAAGACAAATATCTGAAGAGGTTTTCACTTATTTTCATTCGATCTTTCAGAGCATGTAAATGTCCTCCTTTGATGAGAAATGCTGATGGTTGGGGTTGGGTGGAGGCTGAAATGATTACAAGTGCCTCACTTGCTGTAGCCATGCTAAGCTGCCAGGCACAGATCAAACAGGCATGTGTTCACGTGATTGTTTTATTTGTAGATAAAATATAGACACCTTGGACTTTCCTTCCTTATATCCCCTAAATGGCACTGGAAATCACTCTAAAAGGATTATTTTTTAAAGCAAAACTTTCCCAACTCATTCGAGGATTTCAGTTTTAGACTTTTATTTTAAATAAATGGTTGAGTAGCAGTTGTAACAAAGAATGTGAAATCACACCCTTGTGTGTAGATGGAAATACTACTACGCAACACACATAGCTAATTTTATCAGAAGGACGACAGCAAAAGGAATGCCTCCTTTACATGAGAACTCAAAAGTCAAGAGCATTGACAAGATGACAAACCATGATTGTGAAGTGGCTTTGCCACATCTTGACATTTTAAAGATTTATATAAATCAAGATTTATCTAAAATTATAAAATACATATCCTGAGCTCAAAATTCTTTGATGTTAAGATGTATCCATATCTTTTAAGGTCATTAATTTTATTCCTTGTGCATTTCCTTTCTTCTATTTGTGGTTAATAATGACATGGCAGCCAGAAATCATCTATCTTCTCCTTCTTATCTAGCTCCCTCCAGAAGTCATTTTTTCTTAGAGATTTCTTTGGAAATGTTATGAAGCTAGAGTGAAGTTATTGTTAAAACACACATTGAAACTTAGAACTGAATAATTTTTAAATATTTGTAATAACTTTGGCAAAACCGTTGCTTTCCTTAAGAACCACAAGACCACACCAGCAGCAAAGAGGCATTATTGTTCCTCTGGAGTCTTGAGAAGTTCCTCGTGTGACAGACTCCAGCAAACGGGGTCTGTGCTTCGCTCCTCCATAAATGCACCACACAAGTCTAGATCTGATTTTGCCCTCTAGGAATTCTTGTGCCTTGATTTATACAAAGCAAAAATTATGTTTAATATTTTAAAACTAGCTTCAGGAACTAGGATCTTCAGAATCAGTGGTCTGACTCTAGTCATGTGCGTATCTTACATCATCTTCTATGTTTTCAGATGGTTGCATCAGTAGCTTTGGGAATATTTTATTTTTAAAGTTTTAAGTCATTCTGGCATCCACTAGACCATCAAAAATATAACTATGATCTAATGAATGCCCAAATAAGTTGTCGCATAATAACAGCTACTTATCATGTTCACTTTCCCTGTTATTCATTTATTCATTCAGTATTAATTGAACAACTCATATGTGCCAGGCATATTCTAGGGACCCTAGTGAACTCAAAATCTTAGCTTTATAAAGGTTGCAGTTCAGTAGGAGGACATAAACAAATAAAATATATAAGTAAACAAAGTTAAATAGCAATGAGCTCTAAGCACAAAAAACACTGTATACGGGACAGAATGTGATGAGAGAGTTTCAATTTTACCTGGAGTAAAAGAGAAGACCTCAATATGTGACTTTTGAGCACACAAGGGAAGGAAGTAAGATATAAGCTTTGTAGATATTTGAGGGAAAAACTGTCCAAGCAAAGAGTACAGCAAGAGCAAATGTCCTAGGGCTTATGAATGTAGAGTGTTCAAGAGTACCGAGGAGGCCAGTGTGCCCAGAGTACAGATACTAGGAGATAAGTTTAGAGAAGTGAAGGAAGCCAGATCTTAGAAAACCGTAGTTTCTTATAAGGACTTTGGCTTTTAATTTGAGATAGGGGAAGCTGCTGGAGATTTTTAAACAGAAAAATGACAGAATCTCGCATAACTTTTAACAAAATAATCCTGACAGTTATGTTGAGAGTGGATTTAAGGGCAGCAAGGGAAGCAGCAAGGAGACAGGTTAGAAGGCTATTATAATAAGCCAGGCAACAGGACAAAGGGTAAAGGTGGAGAAAGCAGATATAAATGGAGTTCCTACTATATAGCAGGCACGATGTTAGGCTTTGTGGATACATCGGGGGAAAACAGAGGCTGTGTTCCCGGGGGCTTTGCATTCTACTGGGAAGAGCCAGGCAATCAACAAATGAGCCAGTGCATACATAAAATATCAGGTGATGATAAGTTATATCTAGAGAAACCCTAACATGTTCCAAAGTTCATTATGGCAAACACCTAGAAACAAACACAGTCCTCTATAGTGGGGACTGGAGGAGAAAAGTATGGCATATTCAAACAGAGACTATTATGTAGCAATGAAAACTGAGTGATTATAACTACATGCAACATTGAAGATGGATCATAGCAATATAATAGGAATACAAAATAAGTTAGTTTATATTTAAAACATTACATTTTTCATAAAGCCTAACACATACAACCCAAACTAATATTTTTAAAGAAGTACAAATAGATGTGTTAACATATATGAAATCAAGAACATTGTTAATACAAGATTCGGGGTAGTAGCTGTCTTGAAGGAGGAGTGGCAAAGAAATTATTGGGGTAGTCACATGGGTTTCTGTGAGTGTTCTAGCTTCATGTTGGACTTTAGATTATTGGATTTAATTATATTATTTGCAGGGAAGGAAGAATGGAAGGAAGGAAAGAAGGAAGGAAGGGAGGGAGGGAGGGAAGGAAGGAAGGAAGGAAGGAAGGAAGGAAGGAAGGAAGGAAGGAAGGAAGGGCAGGCAGGCATTTTACAGAGTTAACACTGAATATATGCCATGAACTATGGATTATAATTCATCTAACTGTGTTTCCCTGTGGTGTAGCGTGGGAAAAGTTATGGAGTATTTGCTTTTATATACGTAAATTTGCCAGGGAAATCCTCTCTAAGGAAATGACATTTGAGCAGAAGCATGAATGGATTGGAGAAGTGGTTGGAGGAACAAGGAGAAATTCCTGGCTGGAGTGGAGTGAGCGAAAAGAAAGCAGCAGGAGGCGAGGTCAGGGAGGAGCAGGAACAGGTCATCTTGGCCTTTATAAGCTGTGAGGACTCTGACTTATACTCCAGCAGACACAGAAAACAGCTGAGAGGTTCTGAGCAGAGGAGTAACATTACCTGCTGTAAATTTTAAAAGGATCATTCCTGCTGCAGTGTGGGAATACACCACGGTTTCTCTGCACAACTGACATTTTGGACTGGATGATTCCTTGTTGTAACAGATATTCTTCTGCATTGTACGATGTTTACCAGCACCCCTGGCTTCTCCCTAATAAAGCTATAACGTCATCCCCTACCCCCTAGTTATGACAACCAAAATTGTCTCCAGACATTGCCAAATGGGGGGCAAAGTCATTCTGCTTGAACACCACTGGAATGTGTTGAAGGTGGCAAAAGACAGAATCAGTGAGAAGGGGTAGGAGGATGTTGTTGCGCCCACCAGAAACAATGGCTGGGACTAGGGCAGAAAGGCTCTCTTTTCTAAACACACATATTCATAGTTTGGGTCTGTACCCACGTGGCTGGAATCTCTACAATTTGAGGATGTTCAGAAATTCCCAAAGATGAAGTCAAAGATGAATTCCCAAAGTCAGATATTCATTTGCACTCAAATATTTCCCAAGTGCTATAGAAATGGGGTAAATGTGAGCATGAAATCATCCATATGGTTATTCCTTAAGGACTAGGTCCAAACTGTCCACTTCTTTTCCTCTTGGCTTTGTCCAGTCTGACAACTCATTCTTTGATTTGCATCCAGGTGAGTTCCTTGAAGCCCTGAACCGAGGACTTCTTGTGTACTTTAACAGTTGTTATATCCGAAGATATTCTGATTGACAACATTTTTAACATAGAGAACTGTTTAAAGAAAATACTGCCAGCACACAACTCATCCACAAAATGCTGTTTTTGAAGAAGATAGAGGAGGCTGCGACTGAGATCATCAGAGAATCAGCCCGACACCCCAAACATAATAGGGCAAAGGAGTCAGATGAGAATTTTGTTCAGTAGGAGACACTGGACAACAAGACAGGACCCTTGACCTCAGAAAAGCAGGAATTCAGGAATATTATAGAACATGAAGTAGCAGAGCCATGAAGCAGAATTTACAGCACTAATCTTGAGCACGTTCCCCCGAGGACTCTGCGCTGTTTTCACAAAGGCCTCTGGGAATGCCAGGCTGTGAAAGGTAGAAATGTAAACACGGGGACAGGAGTGGCCTGCGGTCTAAAGAGTGAGCCACGCAGGTTTCTAGTTGCCAGCCTTCCAGTAGTGGTACTGGGAAATGGTTTTATAGGAGAAACAAATCACCCGAATGCAGAAAATGCAATTCCACTGAAGCAAATCTAACTTCCTTTCCTGACGGAGAATGTAATTAAATCCTGCTTCGGAGGACGGTTTGTATCCTCTGCTGCTGGGGGTCTCGGCTCATGCTCATTGCTGGTGTTTACAAGATGATATTCCCTGCCTCCTGTGACATGCTGAGGCAGCCCTGACTTTGAAGATGGGGTGGTGGTGCATGCGAGGGAAGGGGGACGAGTAAGGCTGTGTTTTATTTGCAGAGCTTGGCTGTTCGTCTCTCACATTCACATCTGACACCAGAAGCCCACACCATGCTTGACTTTTCCAAAACAGTGATTCTAACGTAACGCCCTAACGAGCTGTATTCACTTACCTTTCAGAAGGAGACTGGGGGGACATACATCCACAAGGTGAGAGGAAGGGGTGATTGTAACAATATTAAATGTGATTACCACCAGCAGAAGTTCTGCGAGATGAAGTGACTGAATCATGGCTCACGATGTCATCAAAATACAATTAAAAGTGCAATTTTACCTTACTTATTTAGTTATTCACTTGTATTTTAAAAGTTGAGTCATTGGCAGTAATCTTATCATGGCCTAAATGAAAAAAATCTAAGAGGTTCATGAATTTGCTACTCACTTTTGGTCCTACAGTCACTTTGTAACACACCATCTCTATTTGGAACATAGAATGTCCTGTCCAAGATATTAATCAAAACTCAAGTTTGTTGTGATGTCAAGTATCACATCTTCTCCCTTCTCAGTTTGGATCTGCTTCTCGCTGGAAATCGACAAAGGGAAAGGGCTGTGAGGGTAGGGCTTGAGAGGCACCTGATTTCCTTAGTCACTCCTCACCAGACTCGGGATAGAAGGGTTACCACTACCTGTGGAAGAAGAATGGCACCATGGCCATTAACAGCTCTCTCCCAAGGCATCTCTCCACTATGTTCTCTTTCCCTCTCCTCTGTAAAGACTCTTATAGCCTTGGAAAAAAGGAGGAGATATAAGAATTATGGAATAGTTTTTTTAACCTTTGTAAAATCTTTTTATAGTAAACTCTCTCATACACATCTTGTTATCTGATGTTAATTATTGGAACCTCATTCAAACTTATGTTAGAAAGATCCCCATTTAAGCTTCTCTTAAATTTATAAGAGAAAATTGTTCATAAATTAAATTATAAGGAAAAGGAAGTTGATTTTCTATATTCTTCCATGTTTGGCCTTTCCACATGGTCATGGAAACCACCTTACCCCTCTTAATTTTTTAGTTCTTTTGGCAGAAAATACAGAAACTATGGTTCCCAACACCATAGGGCAGTACTACCACTGTCTTCACCATGTCAAGCAATAGACTTTCCAACCCCTTCTCTCCATTAAACTTCTCTATTACCAGACTCTTACTAAATTATCTTACTAAAGATAATATTTGAGTGTCTCTCTTGTGCCAAGAATTGTAGAGTTCTGGTGGCAGAAGATGACAGAAAGTTGTTTTTTTTTTTGTCCTAGAAAGATTTATAGTTTATTCTAGTTCTTTCCACTGGAATCTGAAACAATATATAAAAACAATGCAATAGTTTTTTTCAATACATTTTGATCAATGTGGAAATACATTTTCGTAACAGCTGAGGATTCATACTATATATTATAATGTTGGTCACAATAACTGAGTCTGATGATTGAGTTGGGAGATGCAGGGTAGGGCATGGCAGAATGTGCCCCTTTAGGTCAGAGATAAGCTGGTGCCACCAAAAGGATCCCTGTTTATCACAATCCACTAGAACTTTTAATTTCTTTGTATTTGTATTTTCTTTCATAGGACAAGGTCAGGGAAATAAGCATTTCTACTCAAGCTCCCAAATAGTACTGAAAGAATATCAAATGAAAAGGACTATAATGGTATATTTTAAACATTTTTTCAAAAGAATTGGCATTTACTTTTAATTCCTTCAGTGTCACCCTAAGCTCTAGTGTTAGTAACTCAGAAAAATTTAACAACAACTGATCCATTCATGATTAAAGAAAATGTTACAAACTCATTTGGACTGAGGTGTTAATTTTAAGGTTATTTTTAAGGTTAATGGTTATTAGTTGTTCCTGATCTTCTAGGATACTATTTGCATTTTAGGCTTTTAGGCTTTTTTTAAAAAACCCAAATGTCCTTAAACCTGAAGGACTTGGTTAGATAAACATTTTGGGGAACAATGGCAAAGCCTGCTGGGACAATTTTTTGATAGAGTGACTACCAGTACTGGCTGATCCTCCCACTCAAGAAACACACTTAAATCCAGTGTTGGCTTTGGGAATGCTGAGAAAACATTGGCTTTGGGAATAGAGAAAACATCAGTGGAACAATGAAAAACAGAAGTGATTTGAAGGACAGCTTTAGGCTTCACCATACTCTGTAATCGTTAAATAACTCCCCATTTTCCCCTACTCCCAGCCCCTGACAACCACCATTTTAATTTCTATTTTTATGAATTTGACAAATCTAGATAACCTCATGTAATTAAAATCATACAACATTTACCTTTTTGTGATTGCCTTATTTTACTTAGCATAATGTCATTAAGATATATTCATGTTTAACCCATGCCGGAATTGTCTTCCTTTTTAAGGCTTAATAGTATTTCATTGTGTGTATACCCCACATTTTGTTTATTCATTCAGCTATGGATAGAAACTTGGGTTGCTTTTATTTTTCGCTATTGTAGACAGTGCTGCCATGAACGTGGATACGCAAATATCTCTTCAAGATGCTGCTTTTGATTCTTTTGGGTAAATATAAAGAAGTGAGATTGCTGGATCATATGACAATTCTACTTTTTATTTCTTGAGGAACTTCCGTACTGTTTTTCACAGTGGCTGCACAATTTTACATTCCCACCAACAGTGTACAAAGGTGCCAATTTCTCTGCATCCTCACCAGCACTGTTATTTTCTGTTTTTTTTTTTCTTTTTGATAGTTGCCATTTTCATGGGTGGGAATGATATCTCATTGTGGTTTTGATTTGCATTTCTCTAATGATTAATGATGTTGAGTATCTTTTCATATGTTTGTTGATCATTTGCATATCCTCTTTGGAGAAATGTTTATTCAAGTCTTTTGCCCATTTTAAAACCAAGTTTCAATGCTTCCTGCTATTTATTTTAAATGCGCTTTACAAGTTAGAATTTCTGAATTTTGACCAGCATGACATAATGCCACTCAGCATGGCTTTTCAGGCTGGTGTAGGGCTGGTAGAAGGATGAGTTAGAATGAGCAAGGCCAAAACTCAGAGTTCAGACAGGGGCAGGAGAAGATAGATAGTCCAGAGAGAACCATTCCTTTCTTCCTTCATGCAAACACACATGCAAATAACAAGGTTTTGTTCCATGCTGCCATGTGCTAGGCACTGAGCTAGAGATATGAAAAAGGACACACAGTGGGACAGGATAACTTTGGGGTTTGGAGGGTAGAATGTGCACTTAGCCTGCTTGGGTGTGAATTTTAGCTGCAGTATCTGCAGCGTGTGGACATATTTTGATTGGATTGCATCATAAAGAGCTTTTGTCTCATGCTAAGGGCTTACTTGTAAAGCTGTAAGATGGGACCCATTGAAGGGTTTTAGGTATTACAAGTTTCAAAGAAAAACAAGTGAAATAATCTAAACTTTTAAGGAAATTATCATAGAAAGACAGATTTAGAAAACAGAAAGGGGAGGAAAATCCCCCTAAAAGCAAGAGCTGTAATGGACACAATTAAACGCTAGGGTCTTTGTTCTATAATTCTATAGCTGACTAGTTATATGACCTGACAAAGTCATTTTAACTCGCTGGCCCAAGGTTTCCTTACATATAAAACAGGGATAATGCCTTATAAAACTTAAAAAAATAATTAAGAAGATGTACTCAAAAGTGTATTGCAAGAGTTTTGTTTCTTTTTTTTTTTGCACACAGGAGCAGTATGCTGTGTTTTAAAGGACATTTTAAAAATTGGCTTGGTTTCCTCTACTCACACCATTTTAGCCCCCACATTTGGGGCTACTTCACCCTCGTTTGCAAGCTTAGACCTGAGCCAGGGTCTAAGATTCATCAGGCTTCAACTCGTGCCAGTTTAGGTTTTTTCTGGTGTGTGTTTGTTTTTTTTTTTCCTTTTTTTTCCCCCAGAAATTTGGCTATTATACTTTTTTTTATAAAAGCAACTTGCTTAGACTGTTTGCTCCCCTATTTTCTTCTTCCCTTTCCCCTCAGCATCACGTATTTGGAAAAAAATGGTGAAAGTCTGGATTAATGAATCCAACAATTATTGTTACCTTGTATTTTTGCCTGTATTGTTACCTGTATTTTTCTAAGGCACCATGATCACACCACAAAGAGGTGAAGACACACAACACTCCAGTGAAGGATAGAATGCTGGTTCCCGTTTGATTTTCAATATTTTTCAAGATTTTCTTTGGTGCTGAGTATTCTGTTGAAATATTTTTTACAATGAAAGAATCAGGAGATAGAGTTTTAGGAGAATACACAACCAGGTGCATGCCCTGGACAGTCTATCTCGGAAGCAAAAATGTTTTGTTCTTTCCAGAAGGGAAGGAAGAGAACAGCAACTGGCCACCTGGCACTCCCGCAACTCCTCTCTGATCAGGAAGGAAACTGCCTAGGCTCCTGTGGAAAATTAGTGTATTCTCGTGGCTTTGGAATATGTTTCTCCATCCATTAAGAATATCTTTCTATCAGAATGGGCTGGGGGAGAAGCAAGAGACAAATTTAATTTTTGATCTAGAGATCAAAAACTGAAAAGCCTTTGTTTGTTTGTTTGTTTGTTTTTATAAGAGAGTAGCAGAACAGAATTAGAATGTAGATTTGAGGAAACATAAGGAAAAATAAACCCGTGATTATGTGAATTGATTAATGTATCGTTTGTTTCTTTGACTATTTTAATTATTAATATATAAATATAAGTCACACTGCAGAAGACTAGGAGGAAGATTATGTCTTTCCTGATGAAATTATAGCCCAGCACATGGCACAGTGGCTTTAGTAGATATTCAATAAACATTTGTTAAATAAAAGAAGGTAAGGAGAAGGAAGAAAGGAATGAAATATGTAGGGAAGGTGAAAAGGAGGGAGTGATCAAAGAAGGCAAGAAGGAACATATGCAACTGATGCGTGATTTCTCTGTTGAAACTGACAAGGGTACAATTGCATTATTTACCTTGTTCAATAAAATAAATCTGAAGATTTGCACAAACAATGTTATGGAGTGACCATTCCGTATTTTTATCTATAATAAATAACAGGGATGAAATGAACATTTGAGGGAGAAGCTTGGTGATGAATTATTAGATAAATTATTTCAAGCAGTTTCTGTTCACTTTTCAAAAACAAAGAGATTGGATTAGAATCATCCATTCACATTGACATTCATCTATAAGTTATAGATGACTCAGTAATTCTCTAACCCAAAGCCTTAATTGAAGATGCAGCTGTCTGGAAAGATTCTCCCCCTGCTACTTCCAAAATACCTCTTTTAAATTTGAATTGTGGAACATTTCTTTATTGGAAAAATAAGAGCTAACATTTATTCAGTGCTGACAATGTGGTGTGAACACCTATTCTAATCACAAACCACACACACACACACACACACACACACAAATACAAATATCCTTTAATTTTCACTAGAACCCAAGATATGATAGATATTGTCGTACAGTCCAGTTTTACAGATGAAAAAAATGAAGAATGGAGAGGTTAAGTAACCTGCTCAGTAGAAGCAGAATTCAAGTTCAGGCCAACTGACTCCGGAGGCTGTGCTTATATCTAATATGTCTCATTGCACTTTCTGCTTACATTTTAAGTCTTTATGTGCATGGTTTGTTTTTGCTTCTAGTACAGTGGTTCTCAACTGGGGGATTGTTAGCAAATCTGGAGATATTTTTGAGGTGCAGGAAATGTGGCAGAACATTCTACAATGCACAGGACAGTGTCCCACAACAAATAATTATCTGGCCAGAGGTTGAGCAACCTTGTTGTAGAGTATTAGACACTAAAGGACAAGAATTATGCCTTACTTACATTTGTATAGCATTTGGAACAGAGTTGGCTGAAAATAAATATTTATCGATGAAAAACTTAAATTACCTAATCTGTTAAAAGGAAGGAGTTTTCCTAAATAATCAATAAGCTACCACTGAACTCGAACCCAGCAAATTACTGTCTGTGTCCTGGAAATATAAGGTTTACCTATTGAGGCCAAGGTACTGGTTTTTCCTGCCTCTTAACTGTATGATGCTATGTTATGAAATTTTGGCCTTTCATAGAAAAAGAATTCAGATATACATGGGGTAGATTAAAAGCAAAAGAGTGTAGGTGAGTATCATTAGAAAAAATGGTAAGTAAGCATACAAAACATGGTTTTTATTTAATGAATAGGAGAAACAGATGGAAAGGTGGTATTACTCACCTTGAGAATTTACCAGCTGCAAGGGAAGTATAATTTATACGAAATTTTGGAATGAATGAGTTTTATGCCTAACATCATTAGGCTAATGGCACTACAAATCATAACAAAAAGATCAAATTCTAGTTTAACAAAACTTATTATGAATTGTTCTTGTAAAATTCTTTGTGCTTATATGGCACCAGACACAGACGATGCTTCCTTAGTCTACCTCAGTCTGGGACTCAAATTTTTTGCAGTCTAACTTGTCAACAGAGAACCCTTCCCCAGCTCAAAGACAATAGTATCTCCCCTCCCCTTTGTTGACTTTCTGCAGGTAAGGTGCCCTGCTTTGTCACTCCACGAGAATATTAAAATAAAAGTGCTACATAAAGGATAATTTTGGCAAACTGATAGTGTTTCTCTTTCATGGACTTTCAGAAAACAGGAGCTAAAATACACCTTTGAGCTAGCCCCACAAGGGAGAGAAAGTAGAAAAATGCTCTGACATAACAATAAGGTACCACCCAATTTAATAGGTTCCCCAGGGTTCTTGGTAGCCTTCAGTGTCCTGCCAGGACACTTCATGAAACTGAAGAGACTCTCGGGTTCAGAATGTCTTTCTTTTAAAAAATTTAACAGTAGTGTTATCTCAAATACCATTTTTTATGGTATTTTGAATGGAATTCTTTCTGTTTTCCTGGAATCTGAGTATCAGGCTCAAACCTGTGGGCAAAGTGAGCTGGAAAGTCAGACATCCCACAAACAGGAAACAAACATCTCCAACCTATTATAACCCAGCCCCAGTGGAGATAAGCAAAATACCAAAACACCAGCAGAGAGAAGTTTCCTATGAAGTAATAATCACCACACACACACAAAATGCAAAAATAAAAGCCCCATATTACTAGGAATTGAAGAGCTTGGGATTTTGATATACTAAGCTAAGATAATAAAATAATGTATTATGCCCTGTCGCTGAAATTCTGAAAATGCTGAGGGCAAAGTAGTCTCTGATCCTGTGGACTGATTGATCCTTCAAAGGACCCCGTGAGGCTGTCATGGGACTTACCTGGACAGCTTTTGCAGTAACCACGAAATGACACTCACTGAAGCACCTCTCTAAGGATCTGTAACTCTCTAGTTACAAGGGAGAGTTTCACCTTCAAGTGTCACTGAAAACACAAATTAAATCCCAAGCCCAGATGGTTGGCTTTTCTTTCAGACTCCCAACCACAGCATTTTTGTGGGAGTGTACCATTCAGAGAGATTCATTCGTTATATTTCATTGTGTTCAGGTCTGACTGTGATTTTTTTTTTTTGGAATAGTGCTTTTTTCAGATTTTTTGATGGTAGCACTTTTATGAGAATTGTTAGCTGGGCATGGTGGCTCACGCCTGTAATCCCAGCAGTTTGGGAGGCTGAGGTGTGAGAATCACTTGAGGTCAGGAGTTTGAGACCAGCCTGACCAACGTGGTGAAACCCCATTTCTACTAAACAGACCAAAATTATCTGGGCCTGGTGGTGGGCACTTGTAATCCCAGCTACTCGGGAGGCTGAGGCAGGAGAATCGCTTGAACCCAGGAGGCAGAGGTTGCAATAAGGTGACATCATGCCACTGCACTCCAGTCTGGGTGACAGAGGGAGACCCCATTTGAAAAAAAAATTGTTGACTATTCCTAGGTAGGGACAAAAATTAAATGAAAAATGGCAATGCCAATAGACAATAATGCAGCTATGTAGGGTCACAATGTCTTTGATGCGTTTCTAATATCACTATTTTTATGACAACATTTTTCTTTTTTTTTCTTGAGACAGTCTCCCTCTGTCACCCATTCAGTGGCATGATCTCAGCTCACTGCAACCTCTGCCCTCAAGGTTCAAGTGATTGTCCTGACTCAGCCTCCCAAGTATCCCAGCTAATTTTTGTATTTTTAGTAGAGACGGGGTTTCACCATGTTGTCCAGGTTGGTCTCCAACTCCTGACCTCAAGTGGTCTGCCTGCCTTGGTCTCCCAAAGTGCTGGGATTACAGGTGTGAGCCACCATGCCTGGCCAATTTTTATGATAATTATTAAATTTATTCCTAATGGTGCTTTTTTCCTCAAGGATTCACATGACCTATTGTCTTTAATTATGATTCATTTTATAACCAGAAAATATCTCAAATAAGTTAATGGCTCACCATCTTCACTGTCCCAGCCTTAGTACAAAATATACCATCTCCTACCCAAGCTACTGCAACAGACTCCGAAACCCTGTGTCCACACTTTCTCTTGCCAATCTATTATGCTTGAGGCAGCTATCATGTTCGATTCTCTGAGACACTTGTTTTAAACTCTTTTTTTAAAGACGTTTATTTTCCTTAAGAATAAATCTAAATTTTTAAGATATGACTGACAACGTTTATCAAGACCTGCCCTTCTCTAGTGTCATGTTCCATCAACCCCTTATACATTCCCCACCATACTTACGGACTCAACTCAGCCACTGTGGCCATCTTTCAATTCTTACAATTCTCCAAATAGCCTTTGACATGCGTTTGCCTCTATCTAGGATTCCCTCCTCCCTGCTCTCTGGCAAACTCACACTTATCTTTCATGTTACAACTTACATGCAACTTCTTTAAAAAAAAAAAAGTCTCCCTTAGCTAGGTCATCTAAACTGTCTACACCTCATTATTATCTTCCAAAATACCTTGTATCCCAAGTGCCCCTCAGTGCTTGGCGCATTATAAATACACAGTAGATATTTGTTAAATAAGTTTAAAAAATGGTCTAATTTATAAATATGGGACATTATTTGTAATAATGCCGATGGTAGAATTAATGCATTTTTGCACCAGCAGTATAGTGAAAGGTCAAATCTTTTAAATGATTTTTCAACTACCAGGTATTTTAGTCTTTCAGCTTAAAAAATATAATCACAAATTACAAGCTATCAAAGCAATTTCAAACAATCCGTTGGGGGACTTGTCTGCACAAAGCCTAACTCTCTTATGTTTGAGGCCTAGTGCCTCTCTGGATGGAAAAGGATGGAGTGTGTTGGGAAAAGTGTCTGATACTGTAGTGTGGCCATGTGGTGCTGGTATGGGACTAGTTGGAGACTGAATGTGAGGAGGAAGAGTATGTTGAGCAGACCTGGCTGTACACAGACAGACACGGGACCTGAAACTATGTGGAAGCCCAAGATTAAACATAAATATTGTAGCAGAGAATGCCTGTGTTGAGTAAACAAAGACAAAAGGCTGAACAGTATTCAGCAGGTCTGGTTTCCAAGGGTAAAATAAAAGAAGCGGGAGCATTAGCAGGAATGTAGGTCCTCTGCTATAGTCTTGCAACTAGCAGGACCAGCATCAGACTCCAAGGAAGAAAACCCTAAACTTTGGGCTATGGAGTTTTTGAGCACACATCCCTTTCCTGATGTGATCAGAAGTTGGGATCAATATTAGATCATTTGGCAGAACTTTGGTTCCAGCCTAATTCCATTGGCTCAGCATGCATGGTTGCAGCAGACCCAGCTCCTACTGTGCTATGATCAGTGGGCTGGAAATAAGCCTAGTGGATATAATTCACATGATATAGTGAATGGATAACTGAATTCATCAGCTCAGAATTCTTCCAGGATTGAGTGTCTTAAACGCTTGACTATAGATGGTACCCATGGCACTTTATGAGTGGCAGGGAATCACTCTTAAACAAAGTACTCCTTCCCTAGCAAGTCTTGCCCATCAGTAGCCATGTGTTTTTCCCTTGTTCCCTGGCACACAATCAGACTTTGTTTCCCAGGCTCCTTGAGGTTAGTTGTGGCCACATTATTAAGTTTTGCCCAAAAGAATGTGGGTAATGGAATGTAGATACCATTTCTAGATCTGATTTCCACAAATTCCTGGGCATCCTTTCATCTTTTCCAATATCTGTTGACTGTAGGAGATCTGTGGAATATGCTAAGGCCTTAAAAGGTACAGGAGCCATACAGTTGAAGAATCCTGGCCATGAAATGACTGTACAGAGCTAAGCTCATTGCTAATACACATTAGATTTGGTATGAGCAAGAAATAAACCTGTGATTTGTTAAATCACTGAGATTTGAGGGATTGTCTATATAGCAGCTAATGTTACATACTCCGAATAATAAGTGTGTAAAGTAAGAGGCTGGTAGTTGACGAGAAGTAGACAGCTAAATAGCACATAAAATGCATGAAAGATCAAGACCTACTTGGCAGATGGACAGATTTTACTGGACAAAAAAGTGCTATGTCAATGGGTTATTTTTGAGCTTTTTTTCACTAAATTATAAAATTAGGGATATATATTTTGCCATTGAAACTCTACTTACTGTATCCTGATCTATTTAATGGAATTGCATGTTAAAACACTCCTCTCTTTTTCTTTTTCCTTTCCCCTCTACCTTGCCAAATATTTTACACATCCCAAAGTCAGTCAACATTAACATTTGCAAATGCTCCTGAGTGAGTACTTTCGACTAACATTGATGAAGCTCTTACTCTGCACTGTCACTGCTAAGTGCTGAGGTTGAAAACGCAATAAGACTTGTCTTTCTTTAAGGCATTGAGAATCTAGTGTAGGATACAGCTGTTTAAATAACAGGAATACCGTGTGCTGTAATTGAGATGCATACAAAACAACAAAAAAGAACAGCCATCTAGTTAATATCAATTACATCATTAATTTTTTTAGCATAGAACTTACCACTTTGTATTTATGTTTGTTTTGTTTATTTTATTTTCTCTGACCTTTTCCATTCCGTATCCTTGGTGTCTAGAGCATTGCCTGGTGATACTCAATAAATATTTGTTAAATAAATAAACGAAACTAGGTCAGTGAACTCTGTTCTTATTCATCTGACAGAGGAGATCTAACATCAGGGTAGGAATTTGGACTTTATCCTGTAAATGGTGGACTTTCAAAAGAGTTGTAATTCAGGCAGTGACATGGTAAAAGTTGTATTTTGAAAATTTACTCTGAGATCTGAATGGAAGATAGATTGCAGGCAGTCAAACTGTAGGCATGATAATTAGTTAGAGAATGATAATGATAGATTCGAAAGAAGACTAAACAATGACAATATCAGTCAGAAGAGAGAGAAGTGTAAACTAATGAGAGTGAGAAATTTTTAAAAAATGACAGGGCTAGAGGATCTGTTGGATATTGTGAATAATGTTGGGGAAAGGAGGTAAATGAACCCCAGATTTTTTGCTTGGATAATTATAGAGACAGAAATTCTGTTTAACAAATATTTTGGAGAAAACAAAATAATCAGTCCAACTTGGACAGTTTGGGCTAAATGTAATGGTGGAACATGTAGTCTGAGTCGGCAAGAGGCAGGAAAATATATGGACTTGGAACTGAGAAACTAGATAAGAACTAGAGG
Source organism: Colobus angolensis palliatus (assembly GCF_000951035.1). Classification (NCBI taxonomy): domain Eukaryota; kingdom Metazoa; phylum Chordata; class Mammalia; order Primates; family Cercopithecidae; genus Colobus; species Colobus angolensis. Next base: position 5,600,591 of record NW_012116599.1, on the reverse strand, counting down.
TAAACATTTGTGAATCATCTAACCATAGGTGGTACTGAAGGATGAGGCAAGGATAAGATCAGCCAGAAAGGGTAAGAATCTAGACCGGAGAAAGACAACAGGTCAAAATCACTGAGGTGCTTTTTAAAATTAGACAAAATCTCCCACCTCCAACTTAGTTTTGCAAATGTATGAGCTTCTGTTGCTGTTGCATCCTGGGGCCTTCAGTGTGCCCGGCTTGAAATACACTTGAGAACCACTGGGCTGAAAATGATATGTGGAGACCAAGAAGAGAACTCTGGCAAAAAAGAAAACAATGTTAAGAGTTAGCACACAGGCCGGGCGCGGTGGCTCAAGCCTGTAATCCCAGCACTTTGGGAGGCCGAGACGGGCGGATCACGAGCTCAGGAGATCGAGACCATCCTGGCTAACACGGTGAAACCCCGTCTCTACTAAAAAAAATACAAAAAACTAGCCGGGCGAGGTGGCGGGCGCCTGTAGTCCCAGCTACTCGGGAGGCTGAGGCAGGAGAATGGTGTAAACCCGGGAGGCGGAGCTTGCAGTGAGCTAAGATCCGGCCACTGCACTCCAACCTGGGCCACAGAGCGAGACTCCGTCTCAAAAAAAAGAAAAAAAAAAAAGAGCACACAAAGAGGGGCTCAGGAAGAAGACTGGTACCACTGCGAAATGTAGGAGAATACGCACAAGCAAAACAAAAACCAGAGAAATGTCCTTAAAACTGTGGATATTGAAAGTTTCAAGAAACAATAGTGATCGACAATGTTAACTACTGGTACATCAAACAATGCAAACGCTTCAAGATCCCTATTAAATTTGACAATTGGCAGGCTATTTATGATCTTAGTGACAGCATCCAGACTTTATGGTGAACTTATGAGTGAACAGAAAGTGAGGAGCTAGAAAAAAACAAATGTTTTTAACTCTTTGAAAGGTTGAACTGTGGAAAATGTTAGTGATAAGGCAGTGAAGATCCAAGCATGATGAAAGTATTGTTTTGTCCTGTTTATTTCAGGTGAGGCTGAAAGAGATGAAGTTCAGAGGAAATAAATTATTTTTAAGATCCATAGGAAAGAGTGATCAGGGATAAGACTGGAGAGTCAAGCCACAGGATCATGGCCCCATGCACATAAAGCCTCACCAAAACACCTGGGAACACAATAAAGGATTTTAAAATAGATGTTGAAGAGATCACATTTTTATTTAAGACAAAGTACTCTGAAGTACTCTGGCGATTGAATTAACTAAAGACAAATTAATGAGAGAAAACTAGCTATAACGCTGTTGTAGTAATATCAGTGAAAAGCAATGAACTACGTCAGTTGTGTTAGAGAAGAAGGGTGGCAACTGAAATGAACAAATACTTGGGAATGAAAATCAAGATGAACTATCGATGGACTGGAGTTAGAAAATGATGGGGAGAGACATGGTTAGAGAGTTCCCAGGTTTCTAACTTGAGTGATAGGGTTGATATGTTACTGTTAATGAAATTAAGAAATAATGGAGGAGAAACCAAACTGGAGGGAAGATCATTGATTCAGGGTGAACTATGTTGACATTGTGGTTCAAAACATCTTTGCAAGTGGATATTCAAGTAGATATGTCGTAGGAGCTCCATAGATAGTGCTAGAAGAGTTATGTATATTGGAGATTGCTTGATGAATTGTCCTGCAATAAATCAGGGCTGTAGATAAGATACATCTAGAATGAAAAGAAAAGCAGATATTGGATCACACATATGGGACATTTATTTGAAGGACAGTCAAAGGAAGAGGCATCTATAAAGAAGACTGGAATACTATGATCAGAGAGGAAGGAAAAAAAAAAAAAAAACAAAAACAGGAGATATAAGAACCACAGATATTAAGACTCAGTGTGCCTGACAGTCAGTTGGCAGTCAACGAGTGTTAAATTCACTTCACTTGGTAACATAAAGTGGGACTGAAAAGGACCAATAAGACCAAGAAGATCAAGTTAGAGATGAGTTCAGAAATGTCCATTTGGCACAAGTGATTACTGGGTATCTTACTGATCAAGTTTTTAAAGTCGTGATGCAGATGGAAATAAAATTTAGTGGGGTTAAGGTAGAAAGGATTGTGTGGAAATTTCAAGACAAAATGTGTCAGTCTTTTTGGACATTGTCTAAGGTGCTATTACTCCTGTAATATTTCAAAAGACTGATAGTAAATATTTAGGACTTAGCGTGTTCTTAATAATACTCATATCATGTCCTCTACATTTCTCTAAAGATTGTTTCATAAGGAGGTTAGTGGAAAGTGGAACATATTCTAACACAAGTCTAGCATGATGGTTTCATGTCACTGTGCTTTATCACAAACTGATCATCGCCAGATCACTTTGGAGACATATCTGAATATATTTTATCAAATAATGATAGCTACCATTTATAGAGGACTTATACTTTGCCACACATCATAGCCGGTATTTTAAATAGATTATCTATTTCATTTAATTATCACATCACTTAACCAGTGAATACTAATATTATTCTTATATTATAAATGATGAAAGTGGGTGCAGAAAAATAATTGCCCACTGGGGCCCATCTAAGTAGTGAAGAGGTTTTACCAAGAAGTCTGATAATTGCTCCTGTGATCTTACTCACTGTACCTCACTTTCTTTTGCAATTTGCATATTCATTTTTTTCTTTTTCTTTTCTACAAGCAGCATGTTATAAGAGGCAGTTTTAAAATTTAGCACAAAGGAAGTGCTTTGCAATCAATATTTTTTGATGAAACAAAAAATAGTCAAGTTAGGAAGAGAAATAAAATGTGCTGCTCCTGCACCTTTAATTTTATACTCAATACAAGACAATCAAGAAGAATCAAGCAACTTATTTTGCAAAGACAAGGTAAGATTCCAAAAATCTTTTGTATTGTGGCTGGCAAAATTTGTTTGTGCATCCATTGTGATCATTTGTGGTCAGAATTTTTGTAAGCAGGTAATTTTATGTACCAGGGCTGATCTCTAGTTGTTTAGATTAGTAATTTTTCCAAAATAAAATTCTATCAATCTATGCAAGCAACCACAGCTTATTTGAAATGATATAGCAGTCTTTATGGCAGTTTTAGCTTAAGTTCCAAAATTCCATTCTTCCTTTTCCTAAGATGACATTGTTTAATATTTTGTCATGATTATTGAATAGGAAGGGGTTTATCAGGAGACTGTGTCTCTCAGTATTCACTGAACAATATTTAAATAGCATCTTCTAAATATTTGTCACTCAGTTGTAGTGATAACAGTCAAATAATTAGACAGGACTAGAGTAATCCCACTGATACACATTTCACAATTCCACATAGTTACCTTCAGGCATTTTATAAAATTCCACTGCTCAGTTGATTGCTAATCCTGATAAATCCTTTATGGGAAACAAAAATAAATACATAAATAAATAAATAAGAAAAGAGGAAGAAGAAAAAGGGGGAATTAAAATGTCCTTGGAAAGCATAGGTTTTTATTCTTTGTCTCGCCAGTTGCTACTTCACTCCATTTGCTTGATCTATCCATCCATCCATCCATCCATCCATCCATCCATCCATCCATCCATCCATCCATTAATATCATCTATGTGTCAAATGTTTCCAAATACAAATATACATGGCACAGTCAGAGAAAGCAGAAAGTTTAAAAGTTGAGTGTGATTTTAGACATATCTATCCATTCAGAAGCAAAATGGATTCAGAATCATTACAACTCTCACTGTGTAGTGGAATTGATTAGCTGCAGACGGTTTATGACAGATTCAAGTGAAGGTGGCACGTTTCCATCAGTCACTACCTCTGTCAGCTACAGCAGACAGGCTCCACTGTGTTTCCAGGAATGGAGCTGCTACTGATTGCTCACACTTCTGAATATGGAGTCACAACCATCATCTCACATCCTAGAGTCAATATTAAGAGAGTACTAGACATTGTTGTTCCTGAAAGGGCTACTAGAATTTCCAGGCCAGAGATGAAATGTGCTTACTTAATCTTTCTAGGCTTGATTAATTTATTCCTCTTCCAGAAAGCCTTTCCTTATTACCTATAGCAGGGACAATCCTGAGTGGTTCTTGAAGTCCTTTACATTTTCTTTCTCAGCACACAAGAGGACTATGTTCTGCAGTCTGACTGCCTTAGAGAAATTGAATTCTGGCCAATAAGATGTGTAGGGAAGGTAGATTAAATTTTTTTTAAAACAGAGTCTTACTCTGTCGCCCAGACTGGAGTGCAGTGGTATGATCTTGGCTCACTGCAACCTCTGCCTCCCGGGTTCAAGTGATTCTCCTGCCTCACCGTCCTGAGTCCTGAGTAGCTGGGATTACAGATGTCTGCCACCATGCCCAGCTAATTTTGTATTTTTAGTAGAGATGAGGTTTCGCCATGTTGGCCAGGCTGTTCTCAAACTCCTGACCTCAGATGACCTACCCACCTCTGCCTCCCAAAGTGCTGGGATTACAGGTGTGAGCCACCATGCCTGACCAGTCAATCTTTTACATCACAAAGTGTTAAGTAAAATATTCCTTTTTATCTTAAACAAAATGCTAAGATCTTTGATAAAAATAAGAATATGCCATTTCTTGGCCTATTGTTATTTTTAAAAAGAGATAGTTGGCCCAATCGGTGAGTCAAGGTATTTTTAGCCTTTTAAAAATAAGGATATATTTATAGTAACTTATTGCATATTTTCTCTACTAAAATGATATTTCAAACCCAAATATACAAATTGTATTCTCAAAGCTTTTTCTTTTCTTTTTTTTTTTTTTAATGATGTCCTAAGGATGGCAACAAAAGAAATTGGGCACTACTAAGAGGAGAGAGTAAGATGGGGACAAAGTTTGAAAAAGTAACCATTGGGTGCTATGCTCAGGGTGATGAGATTAATCGTGCCTAAAACCTCAGCATTATGTAATATATTCAGACAACAAACCTGCACATGTACCACTTGAATCTAAAATAAAAGTAAAATTATTAAGAAAAAAAAAAAAAAGATGCCCATGGCTGGAATAATGTGAAGGATACAGAACACCGAGCTGGGACAGAAGACCAGAGCATGAATGTTACTTAAGTCCAAAATAAAGAAAATGCTCTCTTGTGTTGTTGTTTTGCTTAGACAAATGGAGCACTAGAGAAAAAAGGATCATGGCAATTAAAGAGACCCCAAAGAGCAGATGGAAGCTGAATTTTACCGTAAGTCAATCAGCTGGGCCTAGGTTGACCTAAGAGCTCATTAAACTCCTTTTCTGGGATCAGCTTATGGAAGGCCAATCGTGTGGCCACCATTCCCTTCGAGAGCCCATCACGCAGCATTTCATTGGCCTGCTGTTGTGTTGCAGAGGCATGTTGGAGGGTGACTGGTGGCAAAATGCAGTATGTAGATGATTAACAATTGTTTGCCATGGACTGGCCTCC
>NW_012116599.1:5568833-5594955 GCF_000951035.1 Colobus angolensis palliatus | reverse complement strand
CCTGGGTTCACGCCATTCTCCTGCCTCAGCCTCCCGAGAAGCTGGGAATACAGGTGCCCGCCACCTCGTCCAGCTAGTTTTTTGTACTTTTTTAGTAGAGATGGGGTTTCACCGTGTTAGCCAGGATGGTCTTGATCTCCTGATCAAGCCCGTCTCGGCCTCCCAAAGTGCTGGGATTACAGGCTTCAGCCACCGCGCCCGGCCTAAAGTTTTCTTTGTGAAAACTAAAAATGAATGGTGAAAGTTCTAAATGTGGTTAGAATAATTTAATTCAAATAGTAAATTTCCTGGTCTTACATTTCTTCTTCCTTATTCTGAACAACATCAACAACAAAAACCCTCAGCTTTCTTTTGGGAACCCATTCTTCTCCTATTTTTAGTCAGTTATTGGCTGGGATGGCAGTGATGACCCGGGTGGGGCAGAGCACCCAGGCTTGGCCAATGAGAACTCCCAATCCCCCTTACTTATAGTAAGTGCCTCGTGTCTCCCACATGGTTCCAATCATAGTGAATCTGTGTTTCTGTGCTGTATGTACTGGGAATAGATGTTCTCTTATTCTGTTGGACTTAAATTTGAGAGGATGAATATAGAAAGCTACTGCTAGCTTCTTCCCATTATGTGTAGCCTAAAGAGGAAGACAACACCCAGAGATGGGTAGAGACAAGCTGGAATAAGGGAAGAGACCACCCTTCATATTGTCTTATGCCCAATTTTTGCCTCCAAAGAAAGAAGAAGTGAAAAAGCAGAAATGAAATCCACAGGCAGACAGCCTGGCACCTGATAGTTAAAGATTGACCCCTGACCTAAACAGTTATGTTATCTATAGATTCCAGACAATGTATGGAAAAGCACTGTGAAAATCCCTGTCGTGTTCCAATCTGATTGCTGGTGCATGCAGCTCCTAGTCACATAACCCCTGCTTGCTCAATTGATCACAACCCTCTCATGTGGACCCCCTTAGAGTTGTGAGCCCTTAAAAGGGACAAGAATTGCTCATGCAGGGAGCTCAGCTCTTGAGACAGGAGTCTTGCTGATGCTCCTGGATGAATAAACCTCTTCCTTCTTTAACTGTGTGTCTGAGGCATTTTGTCCTGCTACAAAACCAAAAGGAAGAGAGAAAACTAGTCTTAATTGGCATCATTTTAACACAGGGATTTCTCAACCATATGTGCCAATAAATTATCTTTTTCTCTCAGTTTGAGATTATTTTCTTGCAAGTGATTGAATAAATAGCTGAATAAATAGTGTATATCTCTCATTTTGAAAAAAATAACTATAGTACTGTACTGAAGCTTTTCTTGACATTCTAACAGTATATATTTGGGAAATTTATCAGGAACATTTTTATTAGGTGAATTTGAAGGGAGAAATTAAGTAAAAGAGTAAACACTTCTTTGGAGTGCCAGTTTAGATATATATTAAATTTTGGTATCTATTCTCACCAAAATATGTATCAACAGGTATGTCAGTACATACCCGAGGGAAAATTTCATACTTTTTCCTGTTTTAAAAATAAATATTTGGCTGGTCAAAGGGAAACTGAATAAAAGAATAGAAGGCCCAGCACAGTGGCTCATGCCTGTAATCCCAGCACTTTGGGAGGCTGAGGTGGGTGGATCACTTGAGGTCAGGAGTTGAAGACCAGGCTGGCCAACATGGTGAAAACCTGTCTCTACTAAAAATACAAAAATTAGCCAGGCATGGTGGCACGCACCCATAATCCTAGCTGTGGGGGAGACTGAGGCATGAGAATTGCTTGAAATCGGGAGGTGGAGGTTGCAGTAAGTCAAGATCATGCCACTGCACTCCATGCTGGGCAACAGAGGGAAACCCCATCTCAAAAAAACAGAAAAAAGAATTAGAATAAATCACCATGTATTGTACCAGAGAGCTGTTGAAGTCATCATTCCTAGGAGAATAGACAGATGGTATTCCAAGATTTGATTCATGGCAATCATATTTAATCACAACTTAATGGTCCATAAATATATGTGCTGTTATCAGTGGAACTGTTCCAGAAAACAGACATAATCTTAAACTTTCTTTGTAAAGGATCAGCTAGCAAACATGTTAGGCTTTGCAGGTCCTACAGTCTTTGTTATAACTATCCAACTCCGCCACTGTTTTGTGGATGCAGCAATAGGCAATATGCAAATGATTGAACATGACTGTGTTCTAAAAGCACTTTATTTATGGACACTGAGAGCTTAATCTCATGTTTCCTGACTTTCATGAAGTGCTATTTTCTTTTAAATTTCTGTTGATTTTTTCAATCACATGAAAATATAGAAAACATTCTTAGCTCTCACGAAAACAGGTGGTCGGCCCTTTTGGCTGATTTGGCCCAAGGGCTGTAATTTGCCCACTCCCCGTATCTTAGAGGCAAGTCCAGCCTTCTGTGGTCCTCAGTCTCTCAGTAAACCAAAAAGTTATTTTCCCATATCTAACTTTTACTTTTTGGTAATCAGTGAATCATTTGAAAATGGTCCATTTATAATATTAAAATTCAGCTTTAGTTTTCAATTCTACATATTTGATCACTCAAAAAGAGGTGTTCTTGTTTTCTTTTTAAATATTACCACAAGAAATGAGAAGTATAAATTGATACTTTTGTGTGTGTGTGTGAGACAGAGTCTCTCCCTATCGCCCAGGCTGGAGGGCAATGGTGCAATCTCAGCTCACTGCAACCTCTGCCTCCTGGGTTCAAATGATTCTCCTGCCTCTGCCTCCCAAGGAGCTTGGATTACAGGTACCTGCCACCACGCCCAGCTAATTTTTGTATTTTTAGTAGAGATGGGGTTTCACCATGTCGGTGAGACTGGTCTCCAACTCCTGACCTCAGGTGATCCATCTGCCTCAGCCTCCCAAAGTGCTGAGATTACAGGAATGAGCCACCACACCTGGCCTGATAAGTTTTTAATTTGGAAAAAAATTTTTTAATAATAGAATCATACTAGAGGATGGGTACCAAGAATTCTCTATTGTTTTTCAATGTTTTAGGAAAATGCATAAGGAAAAGAATTAACCCAAATATTGAAAGATGTCCAAAAATATGAGGGATGTCAAGAGGATATTAATTACTAATGTTAGTTGATATGTATTTGAGAAAGGCACAAAACAATGGATTTTTTTTTTTTTTACGTGAATTCAAAAGTGGAGTATAATTTTGGCAAGTGTTTGTCTGATTGACAAGGGAATTGTTGATGGCAGCTTATTTTATTATGACATCAAGAAAATATAGATTAGTGGCATGTTTTGAACAGCATAATCTGACTTAAATAGGATCGTTGGGAATAAGTTTACCAACAGAATTTCTCAAATAGACTTTTCTGTCTCCCGTCTTTCAGGGGGTAGGGAAGGGACTATGTTACAAACTTTAATCTCTAAAGCAATAACTGCAGTGACAAACAAGGGTAGAGTTTAAATTTCAAAAGATTTACTGCTTGGAAAAAAAAAAGAAACAAAATGAAAACAAATCGCTTTTGAAGCTGACAAACAGAAATATCTCCTCCCTAAGTTAAATTTACCTTTGAGTTTAAAAACAGAAAATGTCAGGCAAAGCACAACTGAACTTCCAATCAAAGAAGCTATTGTTTTACAAGCTGGGAAGCCTGCATTCTTGACATTCCTCGCTAAAATACACAAGACCCTTGAGACACCTTTTTGCTGCTTCCAACCTTGCATGATTTTAAATAAAACTGAAATCTCTTTAAAGCACAGGCTTAGGATATTTACATGTAAACAGATAATATTCTGAGATTTATGTCCTGTAGATGCAGGTAAGATTGGAAATAAGATTTTTATTTACATTTTAGAAATGATAAGAAATGGACCATCATATTTTCCCAGACTAGAAATTACCTACAATTCCAAAAAGATAAAGAGAAATATGATGTATTTTTAACTTCAGAAAAAGATAGATTTGTTTAAGTTCCTTATGGATTCTGGATATTAGATATTTGTCAGATGCATAGTTTGCAATATTTTCTCCCATTCTGTAGGTTGTCTGTTTACTCTGTTGATAGTTTCTTTTGTTATACAGAAGACCTTTCATTTAATTGGGTGCCATTTGTCTTTTTTGTTTGTTTGTTTCTGTTGCAATTGCTTTTGGAGACTTTCTCATGAAATCTTTGCCAAGGTCTATGTCCAGAATGGTATTTCCTAGGTTTTCCTCTAGGGTTGGTATTGTTTTCGTTTTTATATTTAAGTATTTAATACATCTTGGATTGATTTTTGCATATAGTGAAAGGAAGGGGTGCAGTTTTAATCTTCTGTATGTGGCTAGCCAGTTATCCAGCATTATTTATTGAATAGGGAGTCTTTGCTTGCTATTGTTGACTTTGTCAAAGATCAGATGGTTGTAGGTGTGCAGTTTTATTTCTGGGTTCTCTAACCCATTTCATTGGTCTATGTGTCTGTTTCTATATTAGTACCATGCTGTTTTGGTTACTGCAGCCTTGTATTATAGTTTAAAGTCAGGTAGTGTGATGCCTTCACTTTGATCTTTTTGCTTATAATTGCTTTGGCTATTCGGGCTCTTTTTAGGTTCCATATGAATTTTAGAATAGATTTTTCTAACTCTGTAAAAAATGATGTTAGTAGTTTGATAGGAATAATATTGAATCTGTACACCGCTTTGGGCAATATGACTATTTTAACACTATTGATTCTTCCTATCCATAAGCATGTGGATAGGAAGAATCCATCTGTTTGTGTCATCTATGATTTCTTTCAGCAGCGTTTTGTAATTCTCATTGTAGGAATCTCTTACCTTGCTGATTAGCTGAATTCCTAGGTATTTTATTCTTTTTGTAGCTATTGTGAATGGGATTACATTCTTGATTTGACTCTCAGCTTGGACATTTTTGCTGCATAGAAATATTACGATCTTTTATATTAATTTAGTGTCCTGAAACTTTACTGAAGTTTATCAGTCTGCAGGAGCCTTTGAGCAGAGACTATGGGGTTTTCTAGGTATAGAATCATATCATATGTGAAGAGAGATAGTTTGGCTTCCTCTCTTCCTATCTGGATGCCTTTTATTTATTTCTTTTTCCTGATTACCCTGACTAGGACTTTCAGTACTATGTTAAGTAGTATTCTTGTTCTTGTTCCAGTGCTCAAGGAGAATGCTTCCAGCTTTTGCCTGTTCAGTATGATGTTGGCTGTGCATTTGTCATGGACAGCTCTTATTATTCTGAAGTATGTTCCTTCAATGCCCAGTTGGTTGAAGGTTTTTAACATGAAGGGATGTTGAATTTTATTAAAAGCCTTTTCTCAGAGAACTTAAAGCAGAATAACCATTCAATCCAGCAATCCCATATACCCAAAGGAATATAAATTGTTCTACCAAAAAGACACATGCACTCATATGTCCATCACAGCACTATTCGCAGTAACAAAGACGTGGAATCAACCAAAATGCCCAACAACAGTGAACTGGGTAAAGAAAATGTGGTTCACAGCCGTTAAAAAAGAGGAAAATCAGTCCTTTGCAGCAACATGGACGCGGCCAGAAGCCATTATCCTAAGCGAATTATTGCTGAAACAGAAAACCAATGAATGTTCTCACTTATAAGTATAAGTAAGAGCTAAACATTGAGTGCACATAGACACAAAGAGAGGAATGAGAGACACCAGGGTGTATTTCAGGGTAGAGGCTAAGAAGAGTGTGAGGATCAGAAAACTACCTATCAATTACTATGTTCACAACCGGAGTGATGAAATAATTTGTACACCAAACCTCAGCTACATGCAATTTACCCATATAACAAACCTATACACGTACCCCATGAACCAAAAAGTTGAAAAGAAAACAATGAATTATATAAAAATGGAATATGGCCATTGTTAATAAGTGGTACTGCAAAAAGCAATAGAAATTAGAAAGGAATCAATGTGGACTATGCATTTAGATAAAACATAGCTGAAGCAATGGGTTTGAGCCAGACCAGATGGGTAGGTAGGGTTTATACTGCAAGGGAATGAAATGAGGAGACTTTCTGGACAAGAACAAACCTGCAAATGAACACTAGGAAATGACTGGGGATCTGGGATAAAGTAAATTAAACACAGAAGAAGTTTTGTACAGCTGAGAAAAAAGACAAAAATCAGTATAAGATTTATTCTGAATGTATAGGATTCGTGCAGTGTAACCATAATGCCACTTAATTTTGTATTCTGTCTCTTTAAAATTCACTGGAGGGATTTCTTTCTCTGCCTGAGCTGTATCCTGGGGTATGAGATGACTATGCAAATAAGTACCATGGATTCTTAAGTCACCAAACAGAATCTTCCTTCAGAAATTAGAATATCCAAATGTATTTAATATGCAAAACTCCAAACTTGATTAAAGTAAAATTTTCTCACCTCCTCCAGTTGGAGCCTGCCTCAAACAGGAAGCCAGGAATGGAGATGTGGTCCTCATTACCTCCATGTCTCTCTCCCTATCATAATGAGACTGGGTTCTGATCCACCCTAGCAGCAGGAGTGTGGTGGGAACTAAGGGCAAAAATAAAGGTGAAAGGAAGGTATCCCTTGACCAGCATTGCTGTATGATGGTATTGCACTCTCTGGGCTTGGCAAGTGTTTCAAGCTGCCTCTTGCTTTGTAAATGTCTACCTGGTTTATGCAGAGGTTTCTATGAAAAAAAAAGTGACTGTGCTGCAATGATGCAGACCACCACCTTCCATTCACCCCTCGTGACTGCCCACCCCTCACAGACTCTCTCTGTTGAATCTCATTACACATCTAGTTGTTCGTGACCTAGGATATTTATTCTGGGGTGAGCGTGTGGTGGGATTACTGCTCACCAGTAACTCAGAGATTACTCTAAGAGAAGTAAAATCTAGTTCTTAACCTTTCTCTCCTGAGCCGAGGTTTTTACAGACTGATAGGAGGCCTAGGAAGGGTCTTAGGTCTATTTTGAGCCTCCATCCTTGACTAATTCATATATTGGGACATATTTGAAAACATAGTATGTCATAATATTTGACATATTTAAAAACACATCTTAAGGTGATTTGATTTTAAATGTCATTGTTTTTAGATGCCAGTGTTGCATCTAGACTTTTGGTAATAGGAAAAACCATCTTTGAAACTGACTGGGTTCATCACAGTGATCTGAATGTGTCTGTACCTGTGTACTGAGATCACACACACCCAAACCCTGAAGGCATGACGGGAGTGCCTTTGCCTAATGAATACAGATTTAGAGTAGGGCAAACATTCTTAAGCTTTTTGTGCTATGGACTTTGCAGTACGGTAAAGCCTATAGACCTTTCTGAGAAAAAAAAAAAAAAGTTTTTTAAATGCATAAAATAAAATGCAAATGATCCCAAAGGAAATGAATTATATTGAAGTATAGTTATAAAATAATTAAAAAGTGATATAATAATGTCTGTTTCTCTTTTTTTCTTCTTTTTGTTTTGCCTTCACTTGGCATGAACAAAATGTGTTTCTATATTATATAATAAGAGTTAGTGTCAGGGCCAAGAACATTATATTTTTGAAGTATTGGTCCATGAAAATGGTATTCCATAATATCTGCTACAATTGAAATGTGATATGTGATATGACATACATGATTTCCATTGGTGACACAGTTAGAGGTGTTGCAAGTACTGCTGCAGTTTGTTTCATGAATTCCTAGTTAAGTAAAGTGCCAAATGTTAGAGAACAGGGAAGACAAAGGTTTCTGAATTCCATCCTGGATAGAAAGCAATCTGCTTGCATATTGTCACTACCTGTTGCAGTGAAATATTGCTAGTCGTTCTACCGAGAAGGTTTAGTCCATAGAATTTAATGAAACATTTACCCTTTCCTTGAATCTTCTGTCTATTGATTCCTCCCATCCCTTCTTTTCTCCTGGTAGATTGTCACAGTCTGTTTACAATGCTCAGTTCGGCCTGACTTCCCTCATCAGCAAGGCGTGGTCCCTAGCTATTGAAAAATATTACCATTTCCCAGGACGGCAGTTTTTTGTTATTTCTCTTAGATCTTTCCTGTGCATTGGGCCACTTATCCACACTGGATATGACTTTTGAAAGAACAGGAAGAGACCTATCAGGACCAACAGTTTTCCTTTTGCCTAATAAGATAATGATGGCACCAAAAATAAATCCCTCCCTTCCCTCTGGAAATGCAGGCCTCCTGATGGGATTTCTACTTTGCCTCTTCAGCAGTGTGAAATGACCCAGGGAAAGACTTAATAAGTAGATGTCAGCCCCAGTGTAAGCAGAAAAAAAAAAGATGAATGGACCACTAGACAACCCTATCCCAGCACAGTTTGGCCGTGGACTTTGCATTAGATTCTATAGTTTTTCTGTCTTAAATATCGTCAGGGATTCTCAAGTAGTTTCAGCCTGAGGCTATTACTCCTAATAATTGAGACTGATGAAAGGTCATGGTATTTTTACAGCTTAGCTGTGGCACGCTATATATCACTTTGCTTCTGTCAAAGAAAATATTACACACTTCGTTGGCAAAAGGTTTGATTCTGAGTTTTTCCTCTGCACGTTGTCTACAAGGTATTTGCTTGGGTTTACCTATACATTTTATATTTAAAATGTTCCAGAAAATTGCCTGGTGCCAGAATGAGATCATTCAGGTAGAAAGCAAATGTTTCAGGATCATTAGGAAATTAATTACATGAAGTGATTGACATGTTGCAACTAGAGAGGAAGTGTTTCATACAGCCGTGCTTGCTCGAACACAACACTACAGATTCCTTGTGAAAAGCTGCTTATTGTGCTAAAATAGGAAAAATGACTTAGGAGGAAAATCAACGGTGTTAGAAAATTATCTAGTCAGGGAGTTTCAGCTCTGTGGTGATTAATTTTCTTTTCCTGGTTCTGCCTAGTTATTGGTGATTTCTGAGTTTCTGTATGAAAGCTGGCACCCCAGCCGTCAGTGCCTTGGAAGTGTTTTATTTTTAATCAGCAAAATGTTTTATTATTTGGCGGTGGGGGCATGAGGGGTGTACAAATTGAGGTGACTAGTAATAAAAAGAACAAGTTATTTATGATAAAAGAAATAGCACATATTAAAACCCAGAAAATCTGTCTGAAGTATTCAGAGGAAAATTCATAGTGTCAAATTCTGTATAAGTTGAATAACCCATACAGAAAAATAGAAAACATGTAAAGTAAGCCTGTAACCAAAGAATCCTCTCAAAGTCTTAAGGAGGACAAAACAAAGCACCAATAAAAAGTAAAAATAAGTATAGTTTTTTTAAAAAGATATACTTGCTTTAATATATCTTAAATTACTTATGAAAAATTTCGCAAATATTATACATTTCAGTTTGTAAGAAAGGTTATAAGTAGAAAAAAAATCTAAATAACCGAACATAGAATGCTATAAAAGTTTCTAGTACCTGCTATAATGGTGAATTTGAATGGACTGCACACTTTATTCTTCTGAATAAATCCTAGAGAGACTACAGAAGTTCAAGGAAAGCATAGGTAAAGGAAAATAACAATAATTAAGACAATAAGACAAGCTGAGATTGAAGACTGCCAAGAAGCAGTCTCTGTGTGGAGAGGGCTGTGGTGTGTCTGCAGCAGGGGCACAGGATAGTAGGAGGTGGATAAAGGTGAGTAGTTTGGGGGACAGCTGCTTAGTTTTGTTTTTCCCTTTCTATGTCACCTTGGCATAATCAGTTTCTTTGCCATGAAAAATACAGGACAGCCCAGGCCACAGAAGTTATCAAACGGTAGGTTTGCAGATGACAGTGCGTCTGGACTGCTGCTGCTCTCCAGCCTTCGTTTTTCATGTCCTCTTCCTCCAACCCCCCCAGACTGGGTTTATAAACTAAACAGGAAATTGCTTATTCAAAGTAGTTTAAAAATGAATCTTTGACTAGGAGACTTCTGTAGTGGTTAACATGATTCTGTGGGGCCTGGGTTTCTCTGCCCTGGGGCACGTCTCTTCCCCTCTTTATAAAGACAATGGAGAGACAGAGGAAAGGGCCTACTAGCCTTTGGGTCTACCCCAAAACATGTTATCAGGAATACCAAAATTAATAGACACCTGTGGAGTACAATCATTAAACAGACAAATATTCGGTTGTATGTACATATATAAGAGTGTGTGTGTATATGTATATACACATATAAAATAGAGCGGAATTTTGGAACAGGTAAACAAAGAAATATAACAAATATGCACAAAGAGATACGCGAAAATGGGCAGATGTATGTGTGTATGTGTGTGTAATCTCCCTGTGACTTTATTAGGAATAAAATATAATACTTAACACAAAGAACGCATAGAAAGGATAAACACCAGGATGGATACAGCTAAAGAAAAAGCTGGGAATTATCCAGCTGAAAAGTCACATGGAAAAACTCCATAGGAACAGAAATTGATGAAGAAAAATAAAATAATAAGCCAGGCTAGAAGATGGAGAAAGAATCAACATATGGTAATGGGAGTCTCAGCAAAGAAGGAAAAAAACAGAAAAGAGAACATATCTTTAGAAATAATGAATATACATTTTAAAAATTTCAAAAAGATTACATACCTTGCATTAAAAAGGCTCCTAGAGTAACAATTTGGAGAGAACTAAAAACCTACATCTTGACATATTGCAGCAATATTTTAAAACATTGGAGGGAAATAAATTATTCTAGAAGTCTCCATAGAGGAAGAATAAATCGCGGCAAAACAATATGGTCAGATTGATGCCAAAATTTTCAGTACCAATGCTGG
Source organism: Colobus angolensis palliatus (assembly GCF_000951035.1). Lineage (NCBI taxonomy): Eukaryota > Metazoa > Chordata > Mammalia > Primates > Cercopithecidae > Colobus > Colobus angolensis. The sequence continues at coordinate 5,584,241 of NW_012116599.1, read as the reverse complement.
ATATAAAAGAGAAACATAGAAATATTTTAAATTATGAAGAAAAAGAAATTCTCTCTCACTTTTATTTCAAGCCAAATTATTATTTAAATATGTATGTAATCTGTTATAATAGCATAAAATACCTCAGAATGTTTACTATACAGTCTAAGAGGAAATATTGAGATTTAAAAAAAAGAAATCAATGAGTAGCGGATGCCATAACATATGGGAAATATATTTGAATAACTTACTTGGTAAAGATTACTGTGGTTTAATAATCCTATAATAGATAGCCAAAAACATTGAGATAATTTCAAAAGAACAAATCCTCCAAATAGTCCTGAGCCAGATTGAATGATGGACTTATTCACCAAATTTCTGAATAACTGGTAGTTATAAATATAACATACTTTTTTCAATAACCTAGAGAAATATTTCAAGTGGACCTATCAATTTATCTTATAAATAAAAGTTTAGAATAAAACTTAATACATAGAGTAAAATAAAAGATGACAACTAATCTCTATTTTAAATATTGGTATAAATATCACATTGAAAATATTGAATATAATATTTTGAAATAGGAATAGCAAAGAGAATTTGTGACAGGAATGTAACTATAAAGCAATATTTGGTTATATAAAACTATAGTTTATTTAAATAGGCTAATTAAGGAAAAAATCTTAAGTGTCACTGGAAAGATAACTGATATAATTCTACTCATATTTGTTATTAAAAATAAAACCTTTAAAGTAACTATAAAAATAGTTAAGTATTAGTTTATTATTTGAACTAGGAGCAAGGAGACTTCTAGTTGGGATAATGTAATTTCAGATATTTAAGGACCCCATCTGCACCAGACGTATACCATAATGGTAAAATATAAAAAGAAGAAATGACTATTCATATGAGCCACAAGTAAAAGTTAAATATTTCTGTGGATGAAAAAAGATAAAATGAACTTAAAACTTCAAGTATGCAGGGATTCTGAAATGATACATGTGGCATTACCAGAATAAATATTGTTCAGTGAGGCAGTCTCTTTACTGAAAACTGAGGGCTGAGGAAGCTCATCTCCTTGAAAAGAGGTTGAAAAAAACAAGCTAAGTCTAACTAGAGCCTGAAGCTACACTGTAGTTATAATTATAAACCAGGGACGTCAAAGGAGCAGGCATCACCTAGCAACCAATACTTGGGTCAAGCTGCCCTCTGGTTTCATGAGTTGATCAACATTGTTCTCAGTATCACTGTGGGAAAAGTCTCAATAGCCAGCATAAGACCTAGCCCCAGACCACTATCCAACTTCAGGCAACTGTGAAAAATTGTTAAAGGGAAAAAATAAAAGGGTGGGGTGAAGGTATGGAGGAGGAAAAGGAGAACTAACATATCCATTTAATATCAGCCTGCAACCTAAACTATTAAAAGACAAAAAGTAAACTAATGCTAAGACAGACAACCAACAATTTGAAGGTTAATTCACCCCAAGGAAAATGAAAACAATAGAAAGTGCAAAAATAATTTTAAAATGTACGTGCTTTAAATCCTGTAATGAATAAAGAACTTGGAATGCTGTAAATGAACAAGAATTTATGAAGCAAACATGGGTAGATATGAGATACCCAGGGGTTACTAAAATGAGAAAGACTGGAAATTTAAAAATATCTTAATTTCAAATAAAATGTCAATATATGGAATACTCTCAAGATAGCAGCAAGGATATTTGGTGAACTGAAAAATAGTAACACAAGAATTCACTAGAAGGTGGGGCACAGAAATAAAGCAGGATTTCTCATCAGAACTTTTGTCACTTAGGGCTAAATAATTATTTGTTGTGGGGAGTGTCCTGTACATTGCAGAATTTTAGCAGCATCTATAACCTCTACCCACTAGATGCCCGTAGCACCCCCTCCCCAGTTTTGACAACCAAAACTGGATTGTCCAATGTCCAGGTGAGTAACCCTCGCCCAGTAAGAACCACTGAAATAAAGAGATAAAAGTATTCAAAAAGCACTTAAAAGACATGAAATTGAGATGGGAAACCACAGCAAACTTTTAGAAGGTGCTCCACCAGAAGATTCTAGAAGAAATGGCAGAAGAGGAATATTGGCAGACATTTTCTGTAATTGAAGAAAACGTAAGCCCTTAGATTAAAATAGAGTCCATCTAGAGAAGAATAAATACAAATAAATCTAAGCTTCATACCAGACTAAACTATAGATCACTGAGTATACACAAATAATAGTAAATGTTATTAAAAAGCATAATGGATTTCCTAAAAAACTTTCAGGCATATAAAGAGTACAAAGTCACTACCTACTGGTCTTTTCTTTTTTTCTTTTTTTCTTTTTTTTTTTGTTTTTTTTTTGGGATGGAGTCTCGCTCTGTTGCCCAGGCTGGAGTGCAGTGGTGCGATCTTGGCTCACTGCAAGCTCTGTCTCCTGAGTTCACACCATTCTCCTGCCTCAGCCTCCTGAGTAGCTGGGACTACAGGCTGCCGCCACCACGCCCGGCTAATTTTTCTTATTTTTAGTAGAGATGGGGTTTCATCGTGTTAGTCAGGATGATCTTGATCTCCTGACCTTGTGAATTGCTCACCTTGGCCTCCCAAAGTGCTGGGATTACAGGCGTGAGCCACCGCACTCGGCCCCTACTGGTCTTTTCTAACACAAATACCAAAAAGAAAAATCAGAGAAAAAGAACTAAGCAAAGACAGTGGTAAACCGTATTTATAAATATCACCAATGATATTAAAATAATTCATCTTGATCAGTTTTGCATTTAGCATTCTGACAATAATAACAGAAATAAGGTTTTCAAGAGAATATGTAAAAGGAACAATCTGAGAAACATTTTAAGGAAAAGAATCAAAATATTGAATAGATTTTGTTGGAATAATTTAAGTGTGTATTTAAAATTGATAGAGAAACAAAATACTAAAAAATATAATTTTTGTCTTGAAACAAAAAAGAAATAAAATAAATATTATTAATAAAATAGATATTAGGGAGGTAGAAAGTGAAAGAGGTAGTAAAATGAAAACACACCATAAAATGGTAAGAATAATTTCAAAGTACTAGTTATCACGCTAAATATTGTCCTAATCTATTGAAGGGCAAAGATTATCTGGATTAAATACATTAAACAATAGTCAGCTTTGTACTTAATGGTCAACCACTAGCTGTGTTCTTCTAAAAGAGAAAAGGTTATCAATAGCAGAGCTACTATTTAATATTGTTTATATACTAGTGATATTTTTGAGGAAAAAAGGATAGCAATACTAGCATTACTATTTAATATTTTTTGCAAGTTCTAGATAATGCATTAAAATCTATGAGATATATATGTGTGCTTAATAAATGGTAAGAACAATATTATATTAGTTGATAATATGATTTTTTATAGGAACTATATTTAAATCAAAAAACCCTAAAATCTTAGAACTAACAAAATCTATTGAATGCCCTAAAATATTATTTATTTATTTATTTATTTTATATTTTAAGTTCTAGGGTACATGTGCACAATGTGCAGGTTTGTTACATATGTATACATGTGCCATGTTCGTGTGCTGCACCCATTAACTCGTCATTTACATTAGGTATATCTCCTATTGCTATCCCTCCCCTGTCCCCCCATCCCACAACAGGCCCCATTGTGTGATATTCCTCTTCCTGTGTCCAGGTGTTCTCATTGTTCAGTTCCCACCTGTGAGTGAGAACATGCGGTGTTCAGTTTTTTATCCTTGCGATAGTTTGCTGAGAATGATGGTTTCCAGCTTCATCCATGTCCCTAGGAAGGACATGAACTCATCCTTTTTTATGGCTGCATAATATTCCATGGTGTATATGTGCCACATTTTCTTAATTCAGTCTATCATTGATGGACATTTGGGTTGGTTCCAAGTCTTTGCCATTGTGAATAGTGCTGCAGTAATTGTTGTTGTTGTTGTTGTTTGTTTGTTTGTTTTATGTTTGAGACAGAATCTTGCTCTGTAACCCAGGCTGGAAAGTGCAGTGGTGCATTCTTGACTCACTGCAACCTCCGCCCCCTGGTTCAAGCGATTCTCCTACCTCAGCCTCCCAAGTAGCTGGGACTACAGGCACGTGCCACCAGGCCTGGCTAATTTTTGTATTTTTAGTAGAGACGGGCTTTCACTATGTTGGCCAAGTTGGTCTCAAACTCCTGACCTCATGATCTGCCCGCCTCAGCCTCCCAAAGTGCTGGGGTTACAGGTGTGAGTCACCACACCCAGCTACAAAGTTTTTAATGTATAAACCTATTCCTTATATTTGGTTTTTATCCTGAATTCCAACCTGTTACACTGTCCACACAAAAAAAGGTGGAAATAGATCCTCTCACCCATTCTACTAGGTTCCTTTTTACTCGTCCTGTTTCATGATGAAAATTTGCAAACATGTAGAAAAGTTGAGAGAATTTCAGAAGGGACACCCATATGCCCACTAACTAGTCTCTACAATTAACATTTTGCTATACTTGTTGTTATCACACATGTATCTCTCCTTCCTTTTCTGAAAATGTATTTGAAAATAAGTTGTAGACTTTACTACATGTTATAAATACTTCAGCATACATATCATTAGAATGCAACATTTATTTATGAGTTTTCTTCTTTTCAAGTAATATTTACATACGCTAAAGTACTCAAATCATGCGACCACTGGATTACCTGAGAAAACCAACCTACTATTAATAAACAAAACATGATGGTCACTCCAGAAAGTTCCTTCCCAATAAATCCTTACCCCCATTTCCACAGAAGCATTCATTGTTCTGATTGTTTTACACCATGAATTAATTTTGCCGATCTAGAAGTTTATACAGATAGAATCATAGTGTGTGTTAATGTGTAAGACTTCTTTCACTCTATATAAGGCTTTTGCAATTCATCCATGTTATTGTATAGATCAGTAATTTATTCTTTTTATTGCTGTCTAATATCCCAGTGTAAAAATAAAGCATATTTTATTTATCCAGTCTCCTATTGCTGGGTATCTAGGCTGTTTCTTTGTGGGGGTTATTATAAATATGGCTCCAATAAATGATTTTGTACAAGCCCATTTGTGGAAATATGTTTCTTTGGAATCACTAGGTCTTACACGAGAGGTTGATCCACTTTTTTAAGATGCTAAGGGAGCTTTCTCTAAAATTGCAGCATTTTCACTACCATCAACAATACGTGAAAGTTCTGGTTGCCACAAGTCTTCATCAACATTTTACAGTATTTCTCTTTTGATTTTAGCTACTTTAGTGGATATTTGGTATCTCATTGGGGTTTCAATTTTAATTTTCCTAATATCTAATAATATTCAGTGCTTTTTCATGTGCTGATTGGTTAATTATAAATTAGCCTTTGTTGTGCATGTTCAAATCTTTTTTCCATTTTTTCTTTCTATGATTGCCTTATAAACTTTATTATTTTTTGTTTCTGAAAATGTATGCTAGTTACCAGTCCTAAGTCAGGTGTGTAAACTTCAAGTATGTCTCAGTCTATAGCTTGCCTGTTCATTTACTTGATGTCGTTAGATGAACCAAAGTTGTTAATTTTTTAAAAATATAATTTATATGTATTTTTATTTCATTGATATTGTTTTCTATGGTTTTTAAAGAAACTTTTGTCTATTTGGAATCCACAAAAATATACTATTTATTAAAGCTTATAGTTTTTGCTAATATGTTGAGATCTCAAATCCATATCAAATTAATGTTTGTACATGGTGTGAGATAGGGGTCAAAGTTTATTTTTTAATTTGCATAGCTAGTTGTTCCAGGATCATTTGCTTAAAAGCTTTTCCTTTTCTTGTAAGATTGTTTTGTCCCTTTGGTGAATATCAAATGATCATGTAATGTGAATATATTTCTAGGCTCTCTATTTTATTTCATTGATTTATTTGTTGATTCTTTGCCAGTGCTACACTGTTTTTATTATGGTGGCCTTATAGTAAGTCTTGAAATAAGGCTGAATGAAAGACTTTTGAGTTGTTAGTTAAAATACATACAGTATATAAAAAACATAATGGAGGAATCATGTTCATTTAATGTATTTCTTATAAATTAAAACTCATAGGGAAATAATATGAACTAAAAGCATTAACAGATAAATTAGAGAAATGGTACATCAACTAATGTCAAATATCATTCTGGCATTAAAATATCAGGCTTTAGAGAAAACTTACAGAGTTAGGAAAATGAAATAAGCAGGATTAAAAATGTATGGTTGATATAATCCTAACTTCCTCAAATAAGAAAATTTATACACAGAAAAGAAAAGTTACTGAAAAAGAAATTATTTCAGGAATTTAACCATTACTTATTTGATATTGGCTACTTCTGGACAATAAGATGCAATATGAATTTTATCATCTACTTTATGTTTTTCTGTTTCTCTTGCATTTCATAATGAATATTTATTTTTATGATTAAAGATAAACATTCTTTAAAAGCTTAATTGGTGGCCAAGTGCAGTGGTTCATGCCTGTAATCTCAGCACTTTGAGAGGCTGAGGTGGGTGGATCACGAGGTCAGGAGATCGAGACCATCCTGACCAACATGATGAAACCCCCATCTCTACTAAATATACAAAAATTATCTGGGTGTGGTGGCACATGCCTGTAATCCCAGCTACTTGGGAGGCTGAGGCAGGAGAATTGCTTGAACCAGGGAGGTTGCAGTGAGCTGAGATGGTGCCAGTGTACTCAAGCCTGGGCAACAGGGTGAGACTCCGTCTCAAAAAATAAGTCTAATTGTTTAAGTACAGTAAGAACATCATCTTAGTTCAGGTTGCTATAACAAGTTATCATAGAGCAGATGGGTATAAATGATAGAAATTTATTTCTCACAGTTTTGCAGTGTGAAAGTCCAAGGTCATGGTACTGGCATGGTCAGGTTCTGGTGAGGGCTCTTTTACCAAATTGGAGACTGATGAGTTATCCTAGCCTCGTGTGGTGGAAGGAACCAGCTAGCTCTCTGGCCTCTTCCTATAAAGGGACTAATGCGATTCATGAGGGCTCCAGCCTCATGTCCTGGTTATCGCCCAACAGCTCCCCATCCAAATACCATCATAATGAGATGAGGGTTTCAACATACAAATTTTGGAGGCACACTAACATTCACTATATTGTAAACATATGTCCTCAGAAAATCTCTGAAAACAGAGCAAGTCATCACTTATGGATGAAGGAATAGAGGTGTACCAGAAAGAGAAAGGCTCTGCACTAGAAAGCTAAGCAAGGGAGAGCACAATTTGACACGCAGGATCTTGCCTCTTTATCTTGGCTATTTCTGCTGTTCAAGACTGCATCTTTGGATAACTTCCAAACAACCAGACAGTTCCACTAAGCTGGATGATCCCATAAGACAACAGAGTCAGCAGTTCTTCACACTCCCTGCTATTCTATGCATCTGCACAGAAAAGCAGAAGCCAATGACATCCTGAACCTGTACATTTGTTTCATCTTAATGTAATAAGTTTAGTGCCCTTTGAACCAGTGGCATACAGTCACAGTATGTATGTTTATTTAGTGCTGACTGTGTATCAGCTACATTGCAAGATCTTTGGGGGTTCACAGATGAAGGTGGCATGAGTAGAATCAGCATCCACTCTAGCTGCTGCCAGGATAACCAGGGCAAGGTGCCCCAGCAGGCCCTGGAGCTGTTTCCAGTGTGCCAGGCCTGCTCTAGGAATATCAGTCCATTGGCTGAATCTGAAACTTTAGTGGCTTCCTAAAGCCAAGAATAATGTAGCATTGTGTATGCCACTGGAGAGTGTAAGAAACAACATTTAATTCAGTTATAAATTATTCTAGCAATAAGCATTCGCTTATAATGACCTGTAAACAAAGCAAACATTTTTTTTTTCTCAACCTTGTTTTTTATTTATTTATTTTCCGGTCATTAACATGGTACCTTGGTTAGATAACCCAGATTCAGTCAGGTTGGTGACCTGGGCATATAATTGGGAGAACTGAAGATGCATGATTGTGATGGTTAATATTGAATGTCAACTTGATTGGATTGAAGGATACAAAGTACTGATCCTGGGTGTGTCTGTGAGGGTGTTGCCAAAGGAGATTAACATTTGAGTCAGTGGGCTGGGAAAGGCAGACCCACTCTTAATCTGAGTGGACATAATCTAATTGGCTGCCAGTACAAGCAGAATATAAATAGGCAGAAGAATGTGAAAAGAGAGACTGGCCTAGCCTCTGAGCCTGCATCTTTCTCCGATGCTGGATGCATCTTGCCCTCAAACATCTGACTCCAAGTTCTTCAGTTTTGGAACTCAGACTGGCTCTCCTTGCTCCTCACCCTGCAGATGGCTTATTGTGGGACCCTGTGATCATGTGAGTTAATTTTATATATATATATACATATACACATTACATTAATTCTGTCCCTGTAGAGAACCCTGACTAATACAACGATTAAATACGTAATTGACTTCTTTAGAACTGGGCTAATTTTGATCAGATTTTTTTTGTGTTTTAAAAATCCAGTTAACACACACTAATAGCTACTTGGGAGGCTGAAGCAGGAGGATTGTTTGAGCCAGGAGTTCAAGGCTTCAGTGAGCTATAATTGCTCCACTGTACTCCAGCTTTGGTGACAGAGCAAGACCCTTTCTCTAAATAAATAAAATAAATAAAAATGTATGTGATTATTATGCATTGCATTCCTATATCAAAACATCTCAATAAATATGTACACCTACTATGTCCCCACAAAAATAAAAAATTTAAAAATTTAAGAAATTCAATTAACACATCTGTTTTATAAACATAAGCATGGTCAAAAGCTATAAAAATAAGTAAATATTCTGGAGAGTCGTGCACAGAGGTAGTCATTCACATGGGAACAGGAAACAAATTCCAGTTTATCTAACTTCCTCTCACCACAGCCCATAGTCAGAACTCTGGGCTGTGAAAAGAAAACTGATTTCAGTTTTCAAATTCAATAGAAGAAAAATAATTTGATCTTAATTTTAGTGACCAGATGAAAATAAGATAACACAAAATATAAAATACGAGTGAGGTCTCATTTATAATTTGACAGACAACCTGTAGGGAAACACATTGTTCCTTTTGATTCTCAAATGCAAAAAGATATATTGGGCGCCTTGAGTTGGTCAAATTGTCTCATGCAAAGTGTCATATATTAAGCCGCAGTGGTTTGAACACTAAGGCTGCACTCACCATGTGAAGAACCTGGAAGTATCTTCTTTGGAATGTTCATGTGCCCACAAGGTTCTGGGATACTGTCAAAATCAAAAGGAGTAACCTTCAACGCTGACATTCTTTTATATTTTCATCTTATTTTCACACTGGGGTGGACTTGTTCATTCCTCTTCCACCCCCAGCCAGAGTGAAGCTCTCCCAGTTTTGCAGACAGAGTCTCTCTCCCACTTGGTCATACCATCTGTTTCCACATTGCAGTTTACTCTACATGAATACCAGGTAGCAGACGGGATTTTGCCCAATAGCAAGTACAGCAAAAAGTCTTTCACAGGCTCCTCACAATCTGTGAACATATGATCAGTCTAGGATAACACATTGTACTAAAAATATACCAGAGAAGTGTTCATGTGGTAATAAACAAGGAACCTGAATCAAGGAGGAAACATGCCATGAGCTTCTGAAGTGTATACTTCTCTGTGTACCAGAATGATGACGGTCTGTCAATGGGAGATGACTGGATCAACTAATGTTTGTTTCTTTATTGCAAGTGTTAATGTACATTTAACAGTGTGGGCATAGTGTGTTTGGTCTAAAACCCAAACTGTGAGTTAAATGAGAGGGAGTCTACAAGTATTTGTCATGAGGTGGTTGATTTGATAAACAGAAATATATGTAATTTCCATGATAATTTCTGAAACTGCACAGTGACATGATAAGGAATATCTCATCAAGTCTGAGAGTGCAAATTTAAAATTAAAAGGACTGTGTCCTATATTTTATGCTACATCATTCATTCCTTATTAACTATATCATAATTTTAATAGAACTTGACAATACTCCCTAAATGTTAGATATATATATAGTATAGAGACCTTATGAAGACTGATTGGCAGTTTATGCAGAAAAGACTTGTGCAGATTTTTAATATCTCATTTTATTGCTGGATTCTGGAACCTGATTTTCTGAGCTTCGAAATTTTAACTTGCTTTAATTTATCTGTTAGTCATAATACATTTTTATTATTTAGCTAAGTTGAACTTTATCTCACATTGTACCTGTTCCTCACCTCTCTTATTTCCATTTATATTTGCTAGGGGAGGATAGGAATGGGAAGTCAGATGTCTTCTTAGATTGGGCAAATGATTATGTCTAGAATTGAATTGCACAATATAGATGTGGATCTAAATTCTGCATCTGCATTTGGTACAACCATTTTGATTCTCATACTAGTCATAAAGGTTTAGAACTCCAGATGGTATCTGCTTCCCTTGGTGCTTGAAAGCAATGGGATGTAGTAGCAATAACAACACACTAAACATCAGAAGGTTGGTGTTCGTACATGGGCCTTCCCTTCTATGACTATGTGGCTTTGAATCACTGATTTAAAGTCTATATGCCTCATCTATAAAGTTTGGAAAATAGTATATAGGCCACTGTGCTATGCTCCAATAAAATGCCTGGTCCATAACATCTCTTTTCTATATCTGTATAATCAGTCGACACAAATAGCATATTCCTCACGGTCTTCCAGTTCACTGTTTTACGTATGGATCTAAGACAGTATGATGGGTTCATGGTTCCAGAGGCCTAATTAATTTGGCCTCATTTAGTAGCTGGGTGATGAGAACCTATCACTTGCATTGTTGTGAGGATTAAACATATATTAAAATAGTATCAAACACATAATAAGTGGCTCATTAAGATTGTTTTTACCATGTATGAACAACGATTTGGAAGTATTGCTTCTGCAGGACTGGTCACTTTGTTTCTTCAGATCTTCCTCAAGCATTGATTGTGCAAAAAGAAACCTTTAGCTGTCATGGGTAGAGATTTCAACCAGTCCTCTATTGTCTCTGCATGCTGCTCACGTATCCAGTCCATCACATTTCATTGTGAATATCAATTGTCAGATCTGTTTTCTCCATTGGACTTTCAACTACTCAAAGACAAGGGCATACATATTCTTTTATTTCTCTCAGCGTCATTGGGTCCAAGTTTCGCTGGCAAACAAATACCTGATAAATGCTAGTTTGATATAATTGTGATTGAATGGAAGAAATTGATTTATTTATTCTTTTATGTTTCTCCTATAAAAGTATGTTCTTAATCTGTGATCCATGGATGTGCCTGGGCTGGTGGGTGTTTGTGAGCCATCTCACATTGTTTGCCAAATTTGTTACCTTATACATTTGTCTAGGAAAAGGGTCCAAAGTTTCATCAGCTTCCTGGGGCAGCCTGTGGTCTTGAACAGAGTAGGAACCATTAATAGAGAAGTTCCTTATATTCTTTCTAAGAACATCATTGTCTAAAAATCATGAAGCCTTTAGAATAATAATTGGCTCAGATTACTTTGACATTTGCCTTAGACATTTGCCACTTTCTGTACTTTCTTCTTTAGTTTAATTCAATGTCTGCTGCCTTAAAAAATGCAAGCAGTTGCTGTGAAAATTATGTATGCAATATCTGTCCATGAGAATGCAATATGGTCAATCAGATTCCTTTAACAAGTGATTTGCTTCTCATGTCAGCATATTGCCACATCTTGAAAACTGAGTGATAATCAATCATTATTATATCTGGAAGATAAAATTGACTGTAGCCCATGGAGCACAGGTGTCACCTAAGGTTTCCCCTGTCCCCTACCCTGCCTACTGAGAAAGAAGTAGCAAAGAGAGGCAAATAACAAAGCAGAAGTTTGACTGATTTCTAGCATATGCAATATTTTAATTATGTCTTATTTAAATACAATTAGCCTTCAAAAGCTACCCAAACTGTAGAAAAAAATGAGAAATATTTGGATCTGTTAACCAATGAGTAATTGTAAGATTTCTATCAATTATGTTGTAGCCACTAGGATGAAATCTGAGTTGATGTAACAAGGAGACCCAAAGATGATGGTTCAGCCAAACAAAAGTTTATTTTGTGTCTCTTCATGGCACAGAGCAGGAAGGTGGCTTCTATTTCAGGAAGCCATGCCTTGGACAGAAAGGCAGTTCTGTCATCTCCAGTGCAGCTTCCAAGGGGACTCTCTTGTTCTCATTCTCAGCGAGCAGAAAGACAAGTGAGGAGTGGTTTCAGAGCAAGTGTTTTCTGAGCAAGTAAGGCAGAAGCTGAACATTTTACTTCTGTTCATATCCCATTGATGAGAATTTAGTGGCATGGCCACACCTCGCTACCAAGAGGCAGGAAGAAATAGTGTACCTGAGCAACTGAGCACCCAGATATACACTATTACTCTGGAAAAAGCAGAGCTGAGTTTAGTTGGACAAATAAAAGTCTATGTTGAACATACAGACTTAGAATTTAAACACATGCATCAAAAACGAGTTCTTCTTACCTGTTCCTTCTGGAAGGAACAGTACTCATTCCATTTTGAATGCTGTGACCAAAAGTATTCATCTTTTGGTCCAAACTCAAAATGGTTTTGCTGTCCCAGAAGAATGTGAAAGACAAAAAGGAACAGAGCCTAGGTTTGGGCTTCAGCAGGATAGACAAAAAAGAATGGTCAGGATGCAGAGATAAGAAAGCTCCATTTGACAAGATAGAGGATCCAGAAGGATCCAGGTATGAGGTAATAGAGAGGATAAGAGAGGGCTCTGATGACAGGTAGTAGAGATAAAGGCATGGAGCTTCATGTACATATCTCTGTAGCTCCTGCAAAATCTGTGAAGAGCAGGCAGGGAGCTGGTCATGGGAACCAGAGCAACAGGTAGAAAGTTCTGGAAGAAAATACCTGTCTGCTAGAACCCTGACATGCAAGAATAAAGCAAAGGTCTATTCACTGGAATCAAGATGAAAAGAATGACTTAGCTACAAAAGAGATGAATAAAGAGTCGCTCAGCTAAACACATAGATTGTTGTTATTTATTATTCTTAGAAGTTTAATAAGGTCCCATGGACTAGAGTAAGTTAAACCTATAGATGTCATTGAAATAAACCCAGGTGTGGTTTTGAGGTGCTAGGAGTAGCCAAGGAGTTAAACCGTCTTAGTTTCTTGAATATAATGGAATGAAACTCCTAGTCATCTTATCTCCTTAAATAAAACTGAATACAACTCTAATCTCAGGATTATTTTGAAGAATGAACAGTTGCTTTTTAGATAGGAAGTCGAAGAGTATATAAATTAGAAAAAGAATCAAAGTCAAAAAGATTTCTAAGGAGAAAGAAGAAAATGACAGTTAAGTGATTAGAACCCTGTTCTAAAAATCAGTGAGGGGTACAGAGTGTCACTCGGGGAAGATGAAAAAGTTCTGGCAATGGTTTGTAGTAATGGTTGCACAAAATATATATGTATTTAATGCCACTGAATTGTATGCCTAAAAACGGTGAAAATACCCGGGTGTGGTGGCTCATACATATAATCCCAGAACTTTGGGAGGCCAGCGCGGGTGAATCATCTGAGGTCAGGAGTTCGAGACCAGCCTGGCCAATATGGCTTCATGGTTCCAGAGGCCTGATTAAATCTCTACTAAAAAAATACAAAATTATCTGGGTGTGGTGGCACATGCCTGTAATAACATCTACACAGGAGGCTAAGACAGGAGAATTACTTGAACGCAGGAGGCAGCGATTGCAATGAGCCGAGATTATGCCATTGCACTCCAGTCTGGGTGACAAGAGCAGAACTCCACCTCAAAAAAAAAACAATAGTAAAGTTAAAATGGTAAATGTAGTTGTCTCTTTTACTAGAATAAAAATGTTTTAAAATTAAGAATTGAAAAAATAATGAAATGAATAGAGTGTAAAGCAATTATGGTATTTTAAAAATTTGTGGGGATGCGCCCAAGATGGCCGAATAGGAACAGCTCCAGCCTCCGGCTCCCAGCATGAGTGACACAGAAGACGGGTGATTTCTGCATTTTCAACTGAGGTACTAGGTTCATCTCACTGGGGAGTGCCGGACAATCGGTGCTGGTCAGCTGATGCAGCCGGACCAGCAAGAGCCAAAGCAGGGCGAGGCATCGCCTCACCTGGGAAGTGCTAGGGGGAAGGGAATCCCTTTTCCTAGCCAAGGGAAACTGAGACACACAACACCTGGAAAATCGGGTAACTTCCACCCAAATACTGCGCTTTACCAAGGGTCTGAGCAAATGCCACACCAGGAGATTATATCCCATACCTGGCCTGGAGGGTCCCACACCCACGGAGCCTCCCTCATTGCTAGCACAGCAGTCGGAGATCTAACTGCAAGGCAGCAGTGAGGCTGGGGGAGGGGCACCCACCATTGCTGAGGCTTAAGTGGGTAAACAAAGCCATCAGGAAGCTCGAATTGGGTGGAGCCCACCACAGCTCAAGGAGGCCGCCCTGCCTCTGTAGACTCCTCCTCTGAGGACAGGGCATAGCTAAACAAAAAGCAGTAGAAACCTCGGCAGAGGTAAATGCCCCTGCCTGACAGCTTTGAAGAGAGCAGTGGATCTCCCAGCATGGAGGTTGAGATCTGAGAACTGATCTCAGAAGAACTGATAGAGATGAAAACCATAACATGAGAAATACTTGACAAATGCACAAACTTCAGTAATTGGCTCAATCAACTGGAAGAAAGAATATCAGCGATTGAAGATCAAATGAATGAAATGAAGCGAGAAGTGTGGAGAAAAAAGAGTAAAAAGAAATGAACAAAGCCTCTAAGAAGTATGGGATTATGTGAAAAGACCAAATCTATGTCTGATTGGTATGCCTGAAAGTGACAGGGAAAATGGAACCAAGTTAGAAAACACTCTTCAGGATATCATCCAGGAGAACTTCGCCAACCTACTAAGGCAGGCCAACATCCAAATTCAGGAAATACAGAGAACGCCACAAAGATACTCCTCGAGAAGAGCAACTCTAAGACACATAATTGTCAGATTCACCAAAGTTAAAATGAAGGAAAAAATGTTAAGGGAAGCCAGAGAGAAAGGTTGGGTTACACACAAAGGGAAGCTCATCAGACTAACAGCAGATCTCTCAGCAGAAGCTCTCCAAGCCAGAAGACAGTAGGGGGACAATTTTCAACATTCTTAAAGAAAAGAATTTTCAGCACAGAATTTCATATCCAGCCAAACTAAGTTTAATAAGTGAAGGAGAAATAAAATCCTTTACAGACAAGCAAATGCTTAGAGATTTTGTCACCACCAGGCCTGCCCTACAAGAGATCCTGTAGGAAGCACTAAACATGGAAAGGAACAACAGGTACCAACCATTGCAAAAACATGTCAAAATGTAAAGTCCATCGATGCTAGGAAGAAACTGCATCAACTAG